>NC_054534.1:96170168-96280168 GCF_017654505.1 Polyodon spathula
AAGCCCTTTTCTCTGTGTAATAACATTAACATGCTTCCATTATGTTGAACTTTGAACATTATAACCAGTTCAGCTATAAATCTGTGGTATTAAAATATCCCATGACATTGTATTGTATTAACAGACATATAACTAGTAGGTGCTACAAGAAATTTAATTCTAAGCTCCTGTGGAATGAAACTTCAGGTAATGTATTTACAATATTGTACTATGCAAGTGTTACATAAACCACAAAATTAGTAAAAAAAATATTTTTCAGATTACACTTACGTTTTCACTTTGTTTTACTTGCTATCTAACATGCAGTAATATCAAGGGCATTTCATTAGTAGAAAGCCTTTATAAAGTTCAATAATAGTACATGTAGAGTATACCAACAAATTCCTGGTAACCAAATGTGTGAATTATCAAATTGTGAAATAATGAGACTGTACTTTATATTACTTCAAAATCAAAAAGGCATATGTGATTCCTACGTACTAAAATTGGGGCAAATGCTTGGAATTCAAAACGGTCTAGCCAGATTCAAGAGCCCAATGTTGGTTCAATGCTTTACAGACATTAATAGTACACCAGAACTGAAATGAAAACTGTCAGATAAAATACTGCAGTTTTAAAGTAAACAATTACATACAATGCTACACTGTCGCATCATATTATCACTGACAACAGTGAATGTTAGGATCTTTATAGAACAACACTGCTGCAGTAATGCTGCTTAAAGGTAAACTGAACTGTGCGGTGCCATAAGAATATGGAAACACAGACCAATGTAAATATTCCATTTAATATAATATTTCAGCATCAGTTGAATGTTAAGCCTTTCTTCTAAATATAGTAAATCAATGTACTGTATTTTAATTTTTTTTGCAAAACTGAAATAAAGGCTGGGATGGAACATTACAGTACTTTAAACTTCAAAACTCTTGCTGCTTGTTACCTGCACCGCCTCACATAGTTTTCTAAGAAACAAGTCCCTCAGTTTCTCAAGCTCCAGAACTCTGGCTGCGTACTGGTAGCATGTTCTGTCAAAGCTAAGTTGCAGCTCCTCATGCTCGCTAATGACTTGTTGGTACTCATGCTGGATTGCATCCTTTTCACTTTGCACCTGTTGCTTCTCCTCCTCAGCAGCCTCTACCTGTTGCTCTAAGAGACGTATTGTCTCCAGGAGATGCACCAAGTCTTTAGTCAGTCCTTCGTTTATTCTCTGGGTATCTGTACAGCTGCTGGGATTCTGTTCCACAGCTGCTTTTACAATTGAGATCTCCTTCCCACTGAAACACTTTCTCAAAGACTCTTCAGTACCACTTTGATTATGAATATTTACATTTTTTACAACCTGAAAAAAAGAATTTCATCAAACTAGCGCCAACATATTAGCACACCTACAGGGTACTTGCTGTATTTGTTAATTAAGATTTTTGTGAGAGTAGAGGATGAAGAAAATTCATCCAGCATGTTAGAAACAAACATCCTCCAGTCTAGGCTGTAAAATGTATAGCTATCAGTAGCATGGAAAAGATCACCATGAACTACATCCACCTTATCTGCAGTATATGTAGAACTGGCATATGTATGAACAAGAGGAAACATTCTCTAAATTATCCACAAACTTGTGGAAAATAATGAAAAAATAAAAATAAAAAACTTACCTTACAAAAATGTTAAATGATATATTCAGTTTTATGACAATAAATTCTTACCTTTTGTGGCATTCCAAGTCCTTTTAGCTGAATCTCTTTTTCCTTCAGTTCACATTCACCCTAGAAAAAATAGGCAGGTACATCAATATAATTTAAACACCAACTTAAAACTACAAGTTTTACTTTATCTATAAAGCCTTGACCTACTATACACTGTACTGTTACAGTATACTTACAGTATTTAAGATGTATACCTTTGTAAAATGTATGCTATCGTGTATGTTCTGTGTAAGCAATGTAGGGATGTGCAACATCTGATATACTATATATAGTATCTATGAATGATATATATATATAATATATATTGATCGATATTATATATATATATATATATATTATATATATATATATATATATATATATATACACACACTTCATTTCTGTGCCATAGTTCAAAACTACATTGATCATGTTTGAAATGACACTCACCACAGCATCATTACCAACAGTGTCAAGTTCTTCCTGTTTTCCAGGCTGCTGTTTCACCTGCTGAGCACCTTCCCCTCTAGAGAGCCGGTCTTCTTCCACCTCAGACAGTTTTCTTTTCAGCAGCTCATTCTCATCCTGCAGCTCCTCCACCTCCTCCAGAAGGCTGCTCTCAGACAGCTTCAGTTCATGAATGCGAGACCGGAAGTCCTCCAGCTTCCTGGACAGAAACTCCTCGTTCTCCTCAGCCTGCTGCAGCCTGTCACGCAGCTCCCTCTTTTCTCTGTGGCTCACCTCCTCCCTTTCCAGCAAACTGTTCATTTCATCCTGGAGGCTGTGGATATGGGTTTTAATCCTGCCTTCACCTTCTTTGTGGAAGGAGGCCATCTCTCCATCAAACTCTATGGATCCCTGGGTTTTCCTATAGTCTGCATCGTCCAAAGTGTGCCTCTCCAGCTGGGCCCTGAGGAGAGCCACAGTGGCGCTGAGGTCGATCATGTCTTTCTCCAGCCTGAAGACCTGGCTTTGAAGGCACTGCTCCCTTTCTTTTAGCAGCATCATCTTGTGCTGCATCTTCTGTTTGTAGTGCTCAAAATACTCAGACTGTTTCTTCATCTCGTCTTCCTTCATTTTTATCTTGTCCTGTAGCCGGTGCTGCTTTTCCTTCATGGCCCTGTCTGATTTTTCCTTTTCTGCTGCCTGTAAAAACAAATACCATAAAATATCCACTTTCTGCTACATGAAGAAATGTGTTGTAATTGTCAGGTGTATAACAGGTAATGTGACTGCTGTTAAGGATTATCTGTGCACTGCAGGTGACAAAAGGTAATGTAAAAAATATGCTTGAAAACACCACTTGCCCAGGAGAATTAATCCTTTTGTACAAAGGTAAGAATGTTTGCCAGGTAGAATAGAACAAAGGCAAGAGACATTGGGCAATTCCAGGCTGCCTTGTTCTGTAGATATATAGAAGAGTCTTTAGTGATAGCACATCAGACATCGATCTCTAATGCTACACAGTTTAGTACTACAGTCGTCAAAAGAATATCTTAGTTGTGGTATTAGAACACCAGTAAAGGGACAAAGAAAAGCAGAAGACACAGGTTAAATATGTAATGTTTTTTTTTTTTTTTTTTTTTTTTTTTTTGGACTAGTTTAAACATCAAAAAATTATGGAGAGGTCCAATGGTTATTCCAAATGACTCTGTCAATGTACAACGATGAACAATAGTTAATCTTAAAAATATTCAGTGCAGTCTGACTGTGTGTGTGTACGTATGTGATCTGAATAAACAAAGCTTTAAAACGGTATGCCACTAACACAGTTTGTTAAACTATGTTAATGAAATCCCTGAGAATGAGCAAGCCTTTACCATTGCTCTTATTTCCTCACGCAGATGATGAAGTCTCTGTTCCTGCCGAAGTCTGGTGAGAATGGGTAGCTGTGCCTTTGTCCTGAGGTCATCTATCTTAACCAGGAAGTTCTTCTCAGATGCTTCTAGTTCTTTTATTCTGATGAGTGAATCCAGAGATGAATTAGTTCCTATTTTTTTAAGCAGAAAAGCAGAATCCAGGGTCTCTTAAATACACTCAAGTTGTTTATTTTTCATTTTTCAATTTTGGAAATTAAAGATGGAATTTTGCTCCTTGAAAAAAAAATAGGAGTTTTTTACAGACTCCATCTAAATTGGTGCAAAGAATGAGATTAACTACATACGCACAGTGCTACGACCGTTTGCCAATACATACAAATCAGTCTTCCAAACATGTTTATATAATGAACAGTACACAAACTGGTCTCTCGTTTTGAATACTTTCTGACTTTGCACACATGTGGACTCTAACTAGGTCAGGATATCTAAGCTTTTTCTTATTTAAAAAAAAAAAAAAAAAAAGGCATCTGGACCCATTATCAATACCTGAAGCATGCATACAAACAATTGTTGCTGGGAAATGGCAGGAATAAAAATACACCCTCCCCTATTGTCAATCATATAAAGAAATGAAAAAGAAACAAGACTCATGCTTGTTTACCTGTTTCTAAGGGCTGCCTCTGATTCTGTGAAACTGCTAACACTGTCTTGGAGACTGCGCTCCAGATCCTTTACCCGCTGACTGAGGACCTGGAAATCCTGGTGACCCAGCTGGATTTCAGACTGTTGGTTCCTTTCAATCCTCACCTCTTCCATGTCCTGGAAAGACCAGGAAGTGTCGATCTTAACACTGACATTCAAAACATCAGCTCCTTCAGGCCCGGGCGCAGCAAACTGATAACTAAACTCCTTCTGCTCAACTGAAGTCTCCATAAGTTAAATTTTACTAAAGAAACTGTTTTACTGTATATTACCTGCATACATGCCATGCTATTTTACAGTACAGTATGTGAGCTGTTTATCTATTAAGTCCCAGGGTAGACAGTACGGCTCCCCTTTGTTTACTGAATATGCATCTATTATTGATAGCAGAAAACAGACAGTTGTCTGTTACTGGGTGTACAGCCATGCAGTATGAATGAGATTCTCGGGTTACTGTTTCCTCTATAGATAAGACTGCTTATTAATTCCTTACATATAGTACACATTTTCCTAAGAATGTTTACTGCCTTGCTTCATGGAGCTTAATGTGACTTGTTGGAGGGGTTATAACTAACAAAAAAAAACTATAAATCTTACATGTTGTACACTTTCAAATAGCACATGTGCAATTTTAAATCTAAGGCAAATATGTTTAAGCAAATGCATATTTTCATGTATTTTTTAGAATTTAATTGATACTTTGCCCTCATCATAAGCCACCCAGTTGCTTCTCCAAAATGAGGAACATCCTTTGCAAACAGTGACATGTTTGGACCCTGTAAACACTGCTGAGTTGAAATGACCTCAGAAGTGAAAAAGTCTAAAATGACTTTGTAGTAAGCCTTGCAAACTTTCTTTAAACTAGCATGGTAGCAAATACCATTTTCTAAAACGCAAACACGTTTGCTATAACATGTGCTTCTTTCAAAACTGCACAAAATTGTGTGCCTTTGAATTCAACATATTTAGAGCATATCCATAACTTTAAAACACTCAATAATAAGACGACTAATGTACTTGGTCTACATTATTATGCCATATACATGCCTAGTTATGTTTCACTTGCTGTTTCAATCAAATGGTGTTTAATATCTTTCAGCAGGAACCATGATAATAAACCATGATATATGCTTCTATTGAGAATGAAACAACAGTACCAATGTGTGACAGGGAGATCCTGCCGCTGGTTCTTGGGTGCATGTGTGCCTTTATGGAAGCAGCTGGGACGCACAACAGGAGACGCGTTGCTGGGGAAGAAATTGGGCAGGTAGGCTCATCTGGCGCTGAGCTGATTGGGAGGTCCAGATTGGTTGGGATTCATGCCCGGGGAGGCTCCACTGAGCTCAAAAAGAATCTGTGCAACAGCTCAAGGCTACTGCACTGCCATTGCTACACAGACAGGTGCTGAGCGAGAGTTGGCGTATGTTTACATCAAGGAGGAAAGCGTCTGCTCAGAGGGATTAACTAAACGAAACCCGTCTACTGCAAGACGGTGATCATGAAGGCATTGCCCAGCCCTTTGGAAAGGCTGTCTGAAACGTGTGAAGGCATTGCCCTTTGGAAAGGCTATTTGAAACTCGTGAGGGCATTGTCCAATGAGGCCTTTGAAGAGGCAGGAGTCTCCGTGAGAAGGCTTGGATTCTGGGAGACCAGAAGTAGGTGTAGGGAAATATAAATCCCAAACAATATAGACAGGGTAGGTTCCTGGAGCGGAACATTCATTTTAGTGGACTAGATCTCGCCATTTGTGTGGCTAACTTTTATTTTTAGCTTAGTTTTCTTTTATTTATTAGATGTGACAGTATGACTACCCATTGCTGGTACCTTTGTGTCAGCACTTGTGTTTATTAAATATGAGCACCTGTGCGTCGTGTCAACACCCAATGCTTTGTGTCTGCCTCAGTATCACTCAGTGACGACCCACACATGTGACTAACCATTATATAATGTCATAAAACAAATCAGCTAACCGCAACACAAAAGACTGTGACCTATTGATTTTTCATAGCGTGTAAAGGTAAATATATCAATATTTGCACATCATAAAAAGTCACATACCTCTTCAAAGTCTCTTATTCTTGACTGCAACATTGCTTCCTGCTCTTGAAGTCTTTTGATATTCATATCTTTAATGCACACCTCCTTTTTCATGTTATTGGACATCTGTTGTTCTTTGGTTATTGTTGCCTCTAACAATATCACAAGCTGAGATTTTTGTGATAGCTGGGTGTCAAGCATTTTATTGCCAAGCTGAAGTGCAGCTTCTGTTTGTTTCAGTATGTACTCCTTTTCTTCTAACAATTCAAACCGTCGCTTCAGCTTTTGATAATTGTCCTCAGAGGCCTCTAGTTCCTTTCTCGTTTTCTTCAGTTGCCCTTCAAGGTTTTGTCTCTCCTTCAGCAAAACATTCTCCCTGCTTTCAAACTCCAACATTAACTGTTTAAGCTCGGCCAATAAGCTTGCCACTTCCTTATCCTTCATGGCACTTAGCTCTTTTAGCTCACTGTTTTTTTCTTTTAGTTGCCACTCATAGTTTGTGTTTTTTAACTCATGTTTGTTAATATCCTCCTTCAGTTGTTTCATTTCAACCCTTGCTTCCTTTTCACTTTGTTCATAGTTGGAGCACTTTACTTTCCACCTGTGAACTTCATCACTAAGCCCACGTTGCTTGGAACCCAACTCCTGGTTGCGGTGGGATAACCTTCTTTGGGTCTCCTCCATTTCCTTAAGTAGATGTTCTTGACTGGCTACCCTGTCCTGGAGCTCTTGCACAGTTTCATCTCTCAAGCTCAACAGCTTCTCCATGCGTGCAATCTTATCTTGCCCATTCTTGGAGTTGCCTTTTTCCAGATCTTCAAGTAGGTCTTGCAGCACCTTGTTTTTCTCGTGAAGTGTTCTTTCTAACTCCTTCTGCTGTCTGAGTTGCTCCTGTAATTCCCTCATCTCCTCGTTGAGGTTATCAAGTTCATCTGTCAGTTTGTCAATGTTTCTGTCTTTCTGGTTAATTTCTATTTCGTACTTAGTTTTCATCTTGGTGAATGTTCCGACCTTGTCTCTTTCAGAATCTACCATTCTGTCAAGCTCCTCTAGAAGTTTCTCTTTTTCCATCACCGCCTCCTGAGGACTTTCTGCCATTTCACTCTGGTTTTCTTCTCGATTTATTTGCTGAAGCACAAGAAACCTTTTGCCCAGTAAGGTTTCATCTTTGTCTTGAAGCTCTTTTCTAAGACTTTTAATTTTACACTTAAGCGTATTCTCCCTTTCTGCAAACTGCTCTCTCTGGTGCTCTTCCAGGATCCCCCAGTCCTTATTGGCTTTTTCTAATTGTATACACTGCTTGTTGAGTTTCGTTTCACTGTAGATCTTCTGTTCTAGTTCACCATTCAACTGGTCAACTTTGGCCTCAAGTAGCCTTTTCGAATCATTTATGTCATTAACATGTTTAACCAGATCACTGTTGGCTGTTTCAAGCCACGATTGCACAATGTCCCTCTCTGTGATTTCACTGGTCAACTTCTCAATCTCCTCATACTCTTCCTCTGAATTTTCACTCTGCTGTTGATGTTCCTCTGCATGACTGTATCTTTCCTGAAGTCTTCTTTCAACATCTTCCTTTTGCTTCACTAGCTGGTCCATTTTGGCACATTGCAGAAGAAGCATTCGTTCCTTCTCACATTTGAGTGCTAACTTTTTCTCCAGTTCATTAATGCTATTGGTCAGATCTTTTTCAGCAATTTCCTTAAGTTTCAAAAGTTCTTCTAAGCTTGTGACTCTTTCTCGCAACTCGCTGAGGTCAACCCCCAGCTCTTCATCACTGCAGCATGAATTTGAGGATTTAAGTTCCTTGACCGAATCTAGCCTACCTTGAACAGCATCACAGTAGAACTGAGATTTGTTTATCACAAGCTCCAATTCCTCAACCTTTTTTCTCAAAACCCTGGATTCTTCTGCCTTTTCTGCAAGAATGCACTCATATTCCTGAACCTTGCTTTCTAAGTCTTTCTGGGTTTCTGGCTCTCTTTTGAACGCTTCGTCCATTTTGATACTGTTAAACAATATATAAAGTATGGGTTCAGCTTTTTGTTTTGGAAATTCTGAAAAGAATTGCAGGTCTGTAGGTGCTGTATTTTCCTTCTGTCCATATTATTTGTCTTGCTTGCTCATTTTGGGCAACACAAAAACAGCCTCTCCACAGGTTTTATTAAATATTTTAAAACTATTCTGAATTGTGTAGTTGTTTGTTTTAATTGTCAATGCCAATGTAATTCAGCACATTTTAAGTTTTTTTGTTAAAAAGTGCAAAAGTGTATCAAAATGTTTTCTTATAAAAAGGTTAAATAACTTCTAATGTATAAAATGTAACGTATGATACAAGTCCATATTTTGTTGATTGGGTGTTCTCTGTTTACTTTCCAATTGACTGCTTCTTGTCGTACTTGAACATGCTTTCCATATTGTACATTCAGCTCATTTTCATGCTCCTCTAGGTCTTTTTAGAACCTGTGGGTGGAAATAGAAAGAAATACAAAGACAAACATGATGAACTATGACTTAAAGCTACTATTAAATTGTCACTGGAGATTAATGACTTTACAATGTAATATGTTTTCTAGCTCCTTAAGATATTATTTTTATATGTCTCCATTTAGTACGTCCTTTTAATTAATAGTATGCAAGTATGCCAAAAAGAAACACATATTATGGCATTCAGCAATACTAAAATTCCAGAATATGGTTCTTAATTCTAAAATACATAATAACTCTACCTGTTCTCTAGAGGTTTTGATGTCTTCATGGCCATAGAATAAAAGCTAAGGAGAAAAATAAAAATAGAAACAAAAACTAAAAATAAGGAGAACAAATTAAAATAAAATGTATCCGGGTGGTAGTGGTGGTGGGGGGAGGAATGAGAAAGATAGTAAGACAGGTGGGTTAAAAAAGCATTCTATGTGTGACAGGTTAGAGCATCAAAAAAATATGAAGCTAAAAGAGTACTTCTGGTTTGCACAGTAGTTTTTAGCTACAAATGTATCTTACCTTTTTATAAATTTTGCAATAATTCGGAATAGCTCTTGCATTTACTCAGATGTTGTGTTTTCTTAGTATTTGATAAGCCTGTGTTAAGGGGCTGTAAGTTCAGCAGCTGCTGCTCAGCTCCAGTTTCATGTCATAGACAAGAGTCAGCACAGTCCAGAGTACAGCAGTGTACTACCAGCAAACAAGCAACAGCCCCTGAACACGGGCTTCGTAAAAAAAAAAAAAAAAAAACACCAAAACACAAAATGGAAATAATTGCAATAAGCAAGAACCACAAATAAGAAATAAATAAATAAAAGTTACTTTCTCTGTAAGAATTCAAACCTATTAATAAAGACCATAACCACAAAAGTGAAGCTTGCCGTCTTCAAATGAGTTAACCAACATGATTATCATTAACATGAACAAGAAGATACCAGGCTAAATGCCAGAATCAAAACAATAATAGTAATATGTACTGTATATTTTTCTTTAAATATTGATATTGGATAAACTAACCAACTGTAATATTAAGCTAGACAAAACAAACCTTAATATACAATACAGAAAACATATTTTACTCTAAATGATGTATTTGTTAAATCCCATAAAATCTCCCAAAGAAAACAAGTTGTTTTTTTTTTTTGTTTTTTTTTATTTGGTCCACAGGGAAAATTAAGTCCAGTCCTCCTTGTAATAATTACCTTTTCTTCTATTTCCTTAATGTGTCTTTTCTGGCTTTCTATCTTATCTTCCAGTTCTCTTATTCTCTGCAAAAGTAAAAAAGAAAACACACATATCTATCAAAAACATTTATTTCTACTAGGTTTAAGTGATTGCTCAAAATTCCTTACTACAATTTCTATATAATACTCAAATTTCCACAACTAGAAACTAAAACTAAACTTGCCTAATATAAAAAAACAACTGACCTGTTTTACATTGCTTCCCAATGCTTACAAAAATGACTGAGCTATTCATGAGAACCCAAACACCACAGTACCCTCCCAGTGTCCCATGTGCAATCCAGTTGCTATAACAACAACAAGCAAAAACAATAGTGAATTATTCTTGCTCTCAGCCAAGACTAAGGAGGATTTACCCCCGTCTTGCAGTGGGATAAGAGGATAGAAGTGCACAAACTATGAGTTCACCAGCTGAATACAAAAACACTGAGCTATTAATAATGCCACCATGCCTTTCCAACACTGCTGACAAACAGAGTCTGACAAGTGCAAAATACACTGTAGTTCAAAAGAAGGTCCTGAATTAATTGGTCTGGTCTGAGGCAAGTACAATACTACAGGCATGGCTTTATATAACACAAACAGTTCAGTATGTACTGCATGTGTCTAGCAACCGCATTTAACATGCACTTTGGAAGTAATTAAACAGTTTGGGACTTAAATGAGAGAATTTAGCAACTTATTTGCACGTCAAGAGAACTGATGTTCTATTAAAATAGCATGGTATCACAATTCATGAGACAAGCTGCAGCTTGCCCTGGTAAGCAGACAACAGATCATGTAAGCCCAATGATAATGTAATGAGTACTCTTATCTTTGTAAGCAATAATCATTAGTACAACATGAGAAAAATTATACTTTATTACAGAGGACTAGGCAACAGTTAAATAGAACAATAAACAAATAAAGTCTTACCAAGAAAAAAAAAAATCATGTGTAAAATCGGTAAATCTATAGATTAACCGGTAAATGTGTAGATTAACCAGCTCAGTGGTCAATCTATAAAATAACTAAGGCGATGGTAGTTAATGCTACAGCATTTAACTTGAAGTCAAAAAAATAAAAAATAAATACAAAAAATGCTGTAAGATTCTGTAAGATCTGTTGCATACTTGGCTAAGTTAACTAATTTATTATTTCTTTTTCTTAAACTCCACCCTTAAGATTGTTTTTATTATTATTATTTAATTAATCTTTCTAAACTTCACTGCATCCCTTCTTGCATCATTATTATCATCACTCTTCTTCTTCTTCTTCCTCATTATTAGTATTCTATAATTTACCATAGGACAAACATTAGGTATGGTAATAATGACATCTCTTCAGCAAAACTCATGCCTTTACTAAGTGTGATTTAGTATTAAGTTTAACTCATTTAGAAAAAAGCATATCCTAATAATACGCAGGTTTTCTATTTCAGTGAGAATCATACGTAGTGTGCTAAGTTATTTTGCCGGCAAAGCGTTATTTTGTTTTGTGAATTGTTGCCAGACAGTGATCGCCTTAGTTATTTTATACATTGACCACACAGCTGGTAAATCTACGCATATATAGGTTAATCTATAGATGTACCTATTTTACAAATGAAACGTAACATATGTTTATATATGTGTGTGTGTGTGTGTGTGTGTGTGTGTGTGTGTGTGTGTGTGTGCAAAGCTTCCTTCATAAGGTTTGCACATGTTTTGTACACATTATAATGACAAACTGCATTGGTTAGCTGTTTTACTTCTTTGGATCAATGTGCAGAATCAGAGGGACAAGCTTCCCGATACAGAGTAACAAGCCGTGAAAATAATTAAAAATGCTGAATTGGAAAACAGCGTTTTTCTTAAAAAAAAATGTAAAGTCTTATGTAGCCCAAAGTAACCCTTATATAAGTTTACTGTGCCGTACAATGATAAAGAACATAGACGAACAACCAAGCAAAATCAGGTTAAAGCAAAAGGAAACCTTCACAAGGCATGACCTTGACTTACAGAAATTGCTGTGCCATGACACTGCTAACCCTATTGGAGAGGTGAGGTAGTACGATACAGAATGTGTACAGAGGTCATTTGAGCATTACACTGATAAAACATGTGTATCTCTGTACTGAGCAGACCCAAGAACATGTGAATACTTTAATCCAACAATTGTATACTCATGATGAGTATGAACAACATTTAACACATTATGGGGCTGATGTAAGGATAGGCATAGTGCAAACAATCACGGCTGCAAAATCCAAGTTGCCTAGCAGCCAGGCAATTATTTTGCACTGCGGCCTATGTTAGCTTAAGAGCAGTGCAAATTATTCAACAGGCACAAATAATGAACTGCAATCATGATAATGAGTGTGTGTGTGTGTGTGTGTGTGTGTGTGTGGTGTGTGTGTGTGTGTGTATATATATATATATATATATATATATATATATATATATATATATATATTATAGGCATACGTGGCCACTCCCTAATTAGCACAAATTATAGGCATCCGCGCTTCAACGCAGGCTGAAAAACCCTGCTGGGTCTGGGAAGCTGATGCCATCAAGCCCAGAAGTTTTTGGAATGTCACTACCATGAGCACTCTGTTGAGCTGAAAGAGCTCTAAACAGGCAGCTATTCCCTGGCATGTACCTGGAGTCCACGCACACCCTTAGATAGGAGGCTGTCTGCACGATTTACCAATAGGCCCAATCGATGAAGGTGGCTGGTGACAAGTTCCATGTGGGCCGCTTCCTGTGCTAGAGACTGGGCACAAATGAGCTAGTTGTCCAAATAATTGAGCACTCTGTGTCTTTGAGTCTCACTGGGGCCTGGATAGCTTCCATGCACTTGGAAAAGGCACAGGAGCTAGAGAGAGGCCGAATAGCAGGACAACTGTTGCATTGTCAACATTTTGAACCTCCTTCACCTCAGATACAGGTTATCCTGTCTGAGGATGAGGATCGAACTGAAGCCACCATCCCACTTGGGCACCAGGAAGTACCTGGAGTAGAACCCTTCCTCCCAGTGGAGAGGGTTTATCGTGTAAATAGACCGTTTTTGCAGAAGAGCTGCTACCTCCTGAGGCACCATTGCGGCGTCTTGTGGGCCTGTAACTAATGTTGGAGTCACACCCCGAAAAGGAGGGGGATCATGCTTGAACTGCAGAGAGTAGCCGGTCTGAATGGTGAAGGGGTCTTGGGCCTGTGGCAGCAAGCACCTCGGGCTGCTGCTGGGCTTGTGGCTTGGCCTGAGGATTTTGCTTCTGCGTCTGGTGGCACAGCCTTAACTGCAGAGGATGTGCTGTCTGACGCCAGCTCCTCTTCACCCATGAGACGGCAATGAACAGCCTGTCATCTTGCCAATCTGCGCTGGTAGCCCCCTGGGGCCCCAAGGGGACAGATGGGGCAGGAGGCGCCCCACATTCACGCAGCAGCTCTGCGAGCACCATTCCTTGATGAGAAACAGCTGCCCAGAGCTTCTCCAAGTGCTCCGAGTCTGCCAACCGCTTTGAATGGCGACTCCTCTTCTTCCTCGGGGGAGGAGAAGGAGAGGCAGAGGAGGATGAGGAAGACCTTGAAGAAGCGCAATACGTGAGCTATTTCCCCAGGTACGACGCCCAATCTCTCTTGGCATAGAGCCATTACAGTTCAAAATATAGTAGTGTCGTTACTTAAACCTATTTTTTTTAATTGAACTCCAGCCGGAGCTACGCAGCCTGAAAGGAGAGCACAATTCAGCAGACATATGTTGCATGGTGTTACAGAGACGGCCGAAGTGGGCGGTATAAGAACCAGGAAATAAATACACAAAACAGGACGGATTAAATGAAATGATGAAGACGCCTGCTGGAGCCGGTTTATTACAAAATAAAAGGTTTAAACAAACAGAAAACAACAGGACATGGCACTCTACACCAAAACAAATAGACATAAACAAAACGAACTACACAGACAAAACACAGTGAGTTTTTAAATAAACAAGTATCGTGCTGGTCCCACCAGCACGCAATAGCAATTGTTATTAAATTCTTTATCCTCTCTCTCCCGTTCTCCACTCACCGAACACCCAACTGCGAGTATGTGAAAACGTGCATCTATATATACTGTTGTGCTGGAATTCAATTACTAATTAATTATTAGGGGCAGTCTAAGAGACGAGGCAGTCTTCCCAGCGACAGCGAGTGGGAGAAGTACAGGCGTGGAAAAGTACAGAGCAGTTTCGAAGCAGAAAGGAGAAATTGCATCTTGAATTGCTTTAATCAGAAAACAGAGGACATTGGGGAAACACAGCAGCAGCTCAAAGTCAAACAGCCGCGTGTGTTTTTCTGATAACAAACAAGCTGAAACTCGGAGCAGCTGATTCAAATTCAGCGCCGTTTTGAGACAAGGGCGAGGGGAGGAGCCAACAGCACAGCAGAACAACGCAGTTAAACGAGGCAGTCTTCCCAGCGACAGCGAGTGGGAGAAGTACAGGCGTGGAAAAGTACAGAGCAGTTTCGAAGCAGTAAGAAAGCAGGTTGACGGCTGCAGAAGAAACTAAACTTCAAAAAAAAAACCTCAACATGGTCTTCAAGCCAGTAATCTGTGACACCTGCTTGATGTGGGAAATCCGAGAAAACCCAGCGGAGCTAAACCAAGTGTGCGTAAAGTGCCGCGCGATCCAGGATTTGCATAAACTAGTAAGTATGCTAGAAATGGAGCTGGAAGAAGTGAGACAGCAACAGGATCTTGAGGAACTGGCACACCCACAATTCATGGAAGTCTGCATCACCCCTAACAGACTGAAAGCCACCAGGGAGATAGAAGGTCAGAACAGCTGGGTTCAGGTAGGCAGAAGCAGGGAAAAAAAGAAACTTCGTCAAACACAACCACCAGAAATCAAAACAACCAACAGATTTGAGTCACTTCAGAATTTTGATGAGCAGAACCAACAACAAGAGAATGAAAGGAACAACATCCAGGACCCTATTGACAGTGGTGACCAGACAGCAAAAAGAAGGGAGGTCATGATTGTTGGGGACTCCATATTGAGAAACACAGCAAGTTCAATTCGCAGTTTGGACCCCCTTACTACAACAGTGTGCTGCCTTCCAGGAGCCTCGGTCAAGCACATCACTGAAAACGTGGACAGGCTCCTAGAACGAACAGGAGACGACCCGGTAGTAGTCGTCCACATCGGTACAAACAACATTGGAAGAGACAGACCAAAATCCCTGCAAAACAAATTCAGAGAGCTAGGAAGGAAATTAAAAGAGAAAAACAAAACTGTGGTATTTTCTGGTATACTACCCGCACCTTGCAAAGGACCATATGGACAGCTGGAAATAATTAATCAAAACGCATGGCTGAAGACGTGGTGCACACGGGAAGGCTTCACCTATCTTGATCATTGGACCACATTCTACAACGAGGACTATCTGTATAGACGGGATGGACTGCATTTAAATAACAAGGGAACTAGTCTACTCAGAGAAAAGATCCTCGAGCAGGTTCGGAAGCATTTAAACTAGAAAGGAAGGGGGGAGAAATCAACAAAAAAACAGAAGGGAGACCGCATCAAAACAAGAACAACAACTCAGGTAAGACAACCATTAAATGTATTTATCTAAATGCTAGAAGTATCAGAAACAAAATTCTAGAACTTGAAGCTACTGCACTAACAGGTAACTATGATGTGATAGGTGTTACAGAAACGTGGTTATCTGAGAGTGATGGGGACGAATATAATATTTGTGGGTATACACTGTATAGGAAAGACAGGCAGGACAGAAGAGGAGGAGGGGTAGCGCTATACATAAGAAACAGTCTTGAAGCCCAGGTGTTAAACCTGGACAAAGAAAATAAAACCGAATCAATATGGGTCAGAATAACGGACAAAAATTCAAAGGGCATAATAATAGGAGCATGCTATAGACCGCCAGATTCAGACGGTGAGCAAAATAATCTGTTATACAATGACATTAGAAATGTGTGTAGCAAAGGAGAAGCCATACTAATGGGGGATTTCAACTTCCCCCAAATAAAATGGGAAAACCCGGTGGGTAGCGCGAAGGATGAAATAGAAATGGTGGAAATGACAAATGACTGCTTCCTAACACAATTTGTGAAGGCACCGACTAGAGGGGAGGCATGCCTTGATTTAGTCTTTTCAAATAACAAAGACAGAATAACTAAAACAGAGGTCAGAGAACCACTGGCAAACTCAGACCACAACATGGTCTCATTTGAAGTGTTTTTTAAATCCCCAAAAGTAAAGACTAAAGCTAAGGTTTACAATTTTAGAAAAGCAAACTATGAAGGTATGAAACAGAGACTAACAGAAGTAGATTGGAGTAAAATAGAGAAAACACCCACAGAAGAAGGATGGTTGTTCTTCAAAAATGTAGTACTAGAGGCGCAAAACAATTATATCCCTAAAGTAGACAAATCTAAATGTAAAACTAAATTGCCAAAATGGTTTAATAGATCAATTAAAAAAAATATTCAGCGAAAAAAGGCACTTTACAGAGCATTAAAAAAGGACCAAAAAGAAAGTACGCAGAAAGAGTACACGGAACTGCAAACGCAAGTCAAAAAGGAAGTTAGAAAGGCCAAGAGAGAAATAGAAATGAACATTGCTAAGGGAGCTAAAACCAATTCCAAAATGTTTTTCCAATATTACAACAGCAAGAGAACATTCAAAGAGGAGATTAAATGTTTAAGAGATACAAATGGCAAAATCGTAGAGGAAGAAAAAAAAATAGCAAATATGTTAAATGATTACTTTTCACAAGTTTTTACAAAGGAAGATACTGACAACATGCCCCACATGTCATCCAGTTCCTATCCAGTTTTAAATAACTTTAGCATAACTGAGGCAGAAGTGTTAAAGGGACTAGGAGCTCTTAAAATAAACAAATCCCCTGGGCCGGATGAGATCCTCCCAGTAGTACTCAAAGAAATGAAAGAAGTAATTTACAAACCGCTAACCAAGATCATGCAGCAGTCTCTTGACACAGGGGTGGTACCGACAGACTGGAAAATTGCAAACGTAATACCGATCCACAAAAAGGGAAACAAAACTGAACCAGGTAACTACAGACCAGTAAGCCTGACTTCTATTATATGCAAACTTATGGAAACTATAATAAGATCCAAAATGGAAAATTACCTATATGGTAACAGGGTACTGGGAGACAGTCAACATGGTTTTAGGAAAGGGAGATCGTGCCTAACTAACTTGCTTGATTTTTTTGAGGATGCAACATCGATAATGGATAATTGCAAAGCATATGACATGGTTTATTTAGATTTCCAGAAAGCTTTTGACAAAGTCCCGCACAAAAGATTAATTCTCAAACTGAACGCAGTTGGGATTCAAGGAAACACATGTACATGGATTAGGGAGTGGTTAACATGTAGAAAACAGAAAGTACTGATTAGAGGAAAAACCTCAGAATGGAGTGTGGTAACCAGCGGTGTACCACAGGGATCAGTATTAGGTCCTCTGCTATTCCTAATCTACATTAATGATTTAGATTCTGGTATAGTAAGCAAACTTGTTAAATTTGCAGACGACACAAAAGTAGGAGGAGTGGCAAACACTGTTGCAGCAGCAAAGGTCATTCAAAATGATCTAGACAAGATTCAGAACTGGGCAGACACATGGCAAATGACATTTAATAGAGAAAAGTGTAAGGTACTGCACGCAGGAAATAAAAATGTACATTATAAATATCATATGGGAGATATTGAAATTGGAGAAGGAATCTATGAAAAAGACCTAGGAGTTTTTGTTGACTCAGAAATGTCTTCATCTAGACAATGTGGGGAAGCTATAAAAAAGGCCAACAAGATGCTCGGATACATTGTGAAAAGTGTTGAATTTAAATCAAGGGAACTAATGTTAAAACTGTACAATGCACTAGTAAGACCTCATCTTGAATATTGTGTTCAGTTCTGGTCACCTCGCTATAAAAAAGATATTGCTGCTCTAGAAAGAGTGCAAAGAAGAGCGACCAGAATTATTCCGGGCTTAAAAGGCATGTCATATGCAGACAGGCTAAAAGAATTGAATCTGTTCAGTCTTGAACAAAGAAGACTACGTGGCGACCTAATTCAAGCATTCAAAATTCTAAAAGGTATTGACAGTGTCGACGCAAGGGACTTTTTCAGCCTGAAAAAAGAAACAAGGACCAGGGGTCACAAATGGAGTTTAGAAAAAGGGGCATTCAGAACAGAAAATAGGAGACACTTTTTTACACAGAGAATTGTGAGGGTCTGGAATCAACTCCCCAGTAATGTTGTTGAAGCTGACACCCTGGGATCCTTCAAGAAGCTGCTTGATGAGATTTTGGGATCAATAAGCTACTAACAACCAAACGAGCAAGATGGGCCGAATGGCCTCCTCTCGTTTGTAAACTTTCTTATGTTCTTATGTTCTTATGTTCTTATTCACTTGAATCCCAGCACGTGAATTAATTATGTGCAACCTAGTGCTCATATATTAACTACTTTAAACGTAGGTGAAGTGATGTACAATCTCATGCCTAAATACAAATATATATTTTAAACACTCGTGTTACAGACCCATTTATATCCCGTGTACCAATGACTATACACCAACATTTAACAAACCACACGCAACATAACAGATAATATACACAGGGGCGGGCACTTTGTCACACATGGTCACTGGGAAAGGATGACTCAAGTCTTTGGCTTCACGTGGGGTAAAAGGCCGCTGTGGGACGTAACAAACAACGTGTGCACAATTTACACATAATTAGTAAAAAGTAATACAATGTTAATTCAATATCACATTAATTAAGTGTAATACACAAAAATTATACAGTAAAAAGCAACAAGTACTTATCTGATAGGCTCTCCTGTCAGGTTCAGATCTTCAAAAGGAAAAATGTCAGTTAGATCTGTGCGCACAGTCCCCTTATGTCCGCGGGGGCGGGCCATGACTGAGTCACAGGCACGCCCGAGCAGCTTTGGTATAGAATATTCAGGTTTCGTGGGTCTTTGGGAGGTAATTACTCATTAGGCAATAATTACATTTCGTACTTGAAATGGAACTATTCTTTACATACGCCACATTTTTAGTGGCCGCAAAACACAATTTGTATGTGCTAAATACGGTTTGCGCATGCAAAACACCAATTTTGGCTGAAATATGTGTGCTTTGCAGCCACAAATCACTTTGCATGTATCCTTACATCAGCCCCTATAGCTCTTGAGATCTCGGAAGCTGACATGGTAACAAATTATCCGCACCTCCTGAGTGGAACAGTTTGGCATATTTCCCATTGACTTATGCTTAATGGTAGTCTGTGATGCTTGTTTGTTTTTGTAAAATACTCATTGATATAAAAAAAAAAAAACATGTCTTTTCTACAAGTTTTGACAATTTTACCAACAGGTATGTGCCAGTTGTTGCATTTGTAATATGTACGCCTAACATTTTTGTATTTATTTTTTTTTACTTGAAAGCTGTTGCAGTAGGAGAGTAGCAATACAAACTAACCATGTACAGCTGAAACTCCCCCCTCCCCACCCCTAATCTCTCCCATAATGTGACAAGAGCAATTACACTGCATTACAACCAAAACAAATCACAGCAAAAACATGAACACCCACATAAGGATGGAAGCAATTTTTCGATATTATACCACTGCAGTGGAAATATATGCATCATAATTATCAGTGGCTATACTTAGAAAATTCACTTAACTTTGAAACTAAAAACAACCAAAAATACATGGTAATAAAACTGTGATTAGTAATAATGCACAAGCACTGAAAGCATTTTATTTTCCTGTGACTAATTCCTTAATTACTGAAGAAAAGACACCACTTAAAACAGGCGCTTTTTAAATTATTAGTCTTCAATGCAATAGGCAGTGTTCTAAATAGTTCACTTAAGAAGATTAGATTTCATTCATACAACTTCATGAATACTATCCATGTTTAATGCACATTCTGTCCCAGACTGCTAATCTATGCAACCCAGGCTTCTTAAATCCCTCACCTGACCCCTCACTCTACGAAAGCACCAGTTTTTTATAACACTTTATTCTCCTGACGTCTAATGTGCAAAAACTGTAACAGAGCACCTGGAAGGGTAAGTAACTGAGCTGCCTCACTGCATGTATTTAGTGGAAGGTGGAACGCTATTAAAACAGAGGCTATATAGAGGCCTTTGAGAGACAAGCACAGACTTGCAGGAATTAATTAGTGTGCAGAAGCTACACTACCACATATCTGAGAAAAAGACCTGCCAGCAACACAAGATAACCTATTCAACAGCTCTTGAACAATCAGCCATTTATCTTTATACTATTAATGTTAGATATATATTAAATACAAATGCATACAAATACTGAAATAAACTTAACAAGCTACAAATATGTGTATCCTTTTTACTTGTTTTCAGCTTGTTGCTGATTTCAAGTTACCTGTAACATTTTATAAGGTACTTGAACTCTGCAACTGTTTAGGAGCTGAGAACAATTAAACAGGTCTAATTAAGCAAATTATCATTTCAAGTAAGGGTCCAGTTAAGTAATTGAGAGCTCAGTTGGAATGAAAACCAGCAGGCACAGGGGGGTCCCCAGTACCGGGTTTGAAAACCACTGCTTAAATGAAGGTGCCTTGGCAAAAGAACCAAACAATGCAGCAGACATTGTCATTCATAAGCAAGTAACCCGTCGTGCTTAGTCTGCCGTGGGAACCAACTTGATGCATTCGTTTTACCATTGTGCCTGCATAGTGTGTTCACACACACACACACACACCTGTTTTTGTTGTTGCTGTTTTGGGGGCTACAATATTTTGTAGCAGGCGTCATAACAAAACATTCTGTAACACATTATTTAATGAACATCATACTGTGAATGCACATGCAGTATTTCATTATAACAGGGGCTGATACATGAAGTTAATTTCGGTACGTAAAAAATAAAGTGCATTAGAAAAATGACACATCATACACTTTCAACATTTAATTGGGATACTGCATCTTTTCTTCCATATCCCAACTTACCTGCTGCGCTTGTTGCAAAAGCTCCATGCGCTCCTGTAAGATCTGACTGTCAAACTCTCGGCTCTGCCTCAGTATCTGTCTCCTCAGCTTTTCCACCGCTATTCTCAGCTCCTCCTTTTGCTTCTCTGTCAAAGACTCACTCACTCTGTTGCCTGGGTCCTGCTGCAGAGCATTATACAGTGTGGCCTCCAACTCCTGGATTTTCTGGGATAATTTAAATTAACATACTGTAGAACAGAAACGTTGACATTGAGACGCAAATTAAAGAAACGAAATGACACACAATCACAAAATCGAAAGAATAAAAAGATCAGCGCGTTACTGCTGTAATACAAGTGCACAAATAAAATTATTAACTCTAAAGTTAAAAACGGTCCTGACGCAATTACATTAAACAGCAAATGACACAGTAACATAAACCCCGAGGTTTACTTGCCGGAAAAAAAAAAAAAAAAAAAAAAAAAAAATTGTTAACACCGTTTCACCGTTTTTTGTTTGTTTGTTATTTTTTTGTTTGTTTTTTTGTTGTTTCGGACTAGTCGGACATAATGAACGTTAGCAAAGCAAATAATCGTGACAGAAAAAAGTTCACAAGCCTGCTGTCAAAATTTGGTAAATGAGTGCAACTAGGCTACTGTTTAACTTTTTTTAAAAACTCATGCGCCCTGTTATCTTTATAAGTTTACTTTGACTCCCACCGCTGGTTTCGGTGTTGCTATTGGAAACCAAAAAGACAATGTGGCTCTTAACTGGCGAGCAGAGGTTGGGGTAATGATTTATTAAAATACTCTCGTTTTAGATTAGGAAACTTGAGAGAAGCCACGCCCCCCCCCCCCCTGCACACTCCATAGTTTCCTTTCAAGCTTGTCTCAGTGTTTTGACTACCTATTGTCTATAATCAATGTAAAGGACATCGGTGTAAAAGATGCAGTATCCCGTTACAAACTCAAACAAAACTGCAACTTTCAGCCAATTGAGAAAAATTGTCATATTTTTTTCAACTCATAAAAAGCATTTTTGGTACCTTAAAACACACCCTTTCAAATAAAAAACTTTTCAAAGCATTGTATTAATGAATACAGCGTTCCTACCACATAGGCCTGGTCCAGAGCCTGTTTCCTGTAATCCAGCTCTTCCTCCAGATAGCCCTTCTGTTTACTGAATAACTCCTGGCAGACAGTAAAATGGTCTTAAATCACCAAGACAGAATCTGCACAATTATTACAGCATGGGCCAAAAGCAATAGTATCAGACTGTTGGGTGCTTAGTCTGGGGAAAATAGTGACCACTGACAGACACCTGATACTTAATCAAAACCATTCTTTGGATACTTGCATTATGGTTAATTGGAGGTTTTATGTATTGCATTTTTTTTACATTTCCTATTAAAATGTATAATAATGACACACTAACTTATATAACTAAGGGATGTGAATGAGTTGCCCTTGAGTTGCATAGCAATACAAATGAAGGAGTGATAATTCTTTAATCCACATGCCTCTCAATAGCTTTGTTAACATACTACCGGATTGCCCTATAATTTTGTTGAGAATCTATAACTTCTTCACTTGTCTTTTTATAGTTCAGAATTCGCCAATATGTCAAATAGAACTTGTGCTATACATGGTTACATGATCTGACTGCAGGCCTGACATGATTTTTTAGCTCGTGAAATACTTTGATCCTGAAGACACTGCTGATGCAACTGTCTGAAAGTAAAACATGCAAGCTGAAAACTTTATTTAGTTTAGTACAGTACCAGATGTTTTAAAAAAAAAAAAAAAAAAAAAAAAAAAAAAAAAGAAATACATTTGCTATACTAACTTGATTCTTTCAAAATTGCATGTGAGATCTACATAGTGCATGATCAAACAAACACTGTCCCGGTGACATGCGGGAGGGCTACCCGATTTCACACTGCTTTTGATAAACCAGGGTTGACCTGGGTGATAGACACAAGTAAACAATGGGCGTACCAATGCACCGGAAGCAGCTTGTTACAGACGCTTCGATCTAAGCTTCTCTGGATTGAACCATCAGCTGAAATATTCATTAAAGCAAATGTTTCTTCTCCGCTGCTGCAATCTGGCTCATGGTGTGTCTCGAGCAACAAAAATATGGCTAAACAAAATAAACAAAAACATTCCTTGCGGAAGTGAAACCTTTACACAGGCGTGGCTCTTTATTATTTCGCCGACCGTCGTGCATTTTATCTCGCTGAACCCGCGTCAAAGCGTGTCAACTCACAACCTGTGGTGGGTCGCTGGGACCCGGGTCAACCCGGGTATGACCCAGGTACGTGGTTTCACACTATGCGGGATTGTGACCCGTGTAGCCAGAACCCGGGTCCGGACACGAATAGAAGTGCCAGTGTGAAAGGGGCTTAACTGGAAGGAGAGCAGCAGTGTATTCAGGGGTGAAGTAAATTAATTTTAATTAACTTCAGTGATAAACCATTGACAAATAACTGTTGGACAGCCCAGACAACAGAGACGTTTTATTGGTTCATTAACAATTACATTCTAAGTTGAACGTTGTATGCATATCTGTTAAAAAGCAAATGTCATTCTTTCACATATGTTGCACTGAATAGACAGTCAATAAATATCATAGTAGAAAAAATTAGTATATCTTGGATTGTGAATGAATCCAAGTTTAAATTAAGTTGTTAATATGCTGTATTACATTTGCAAACAAAAACATTATTTGTAGAACCATGCCCTGACTGGAGTCTTTCTGAACTGGAAATTGTGAAATATTAATAGTGGTGCTTGCTCATGGAAGTCAGATGTCTTACCTTCTCATTCTCCAGATCTATCATCTTCTGAGTGAGTGCCGCCTCTGTACTGTCGATTTGTTTTAACCACTGTATAGACAGAACAAGCAAGGGAAAATAACAGCTGTTCGAATGTAAAATTTAAAAACTAAAGTGATTTTAACTCACTGTTAGGGGACACCAATATTTAATGATAATAATACATAAATAAAAAAGGCATTGGGGCATTTTATTTTACATTAAAACAAAAGCGATGAACACGATAACATTTACAAAAGTACTGTACCACTGTTTCAAATACTTAAAGGCCACATTTTATTAATATTGAATTTGACACACCTGTTTAATATTTTATTATGTGTGTTCTCTGTGATTATTATCTATTGTAGATAATTTAGTTTAGTAGGTTCATGTAACAAATGAGTAAGGGAGGCAGCACCTGTGTTGAAAATTGGAAAAAAAATGGTCGGCAAGGAAAGCTGTGGAAGATACTAAGGCTGCTCTTCGAATCAGAGCTATTATGGGGCAAGTTTAGCATGGAAAAGGAGGTTTTGGTCTCAGTTCAGCTCCTCCTACATGGCACAAGGCAACCCCGGATCAACGAAGGAAGCTGGTCGTCAATGAGGTGCAAAAGCCGGAGGAGAGGATCAGGTGTGTAAAGGCCATTTCCCAGGCCAAGCACAGAGAATGGATGAGATGGGAGAGTGTGGAACAACACAAGATCGGCTGGCAAGACTTATGGACAATGGAACAGAGCAAGATCAGTTTCCTCATCAGATCAGCATATGATGTTCTCCCATCACCACAGAACCTAAACCTCTGGGTGGTTGAGGATCCCTCATGTCCTTTGTGTTCATCACTAGCAACATTAAGGCACATTTTGACAGGATGTAAGGTGGGCTTTAGCCAAGGATGGCTTACTTGGCGCCATGGCCAGGTGCTGCGATGTTTGGCCTTAGCATTGGAAGACAAGCGTAACCTGAACAATAAGTTTCCACCAGTTCCATCAAAGCATTACACACAAAAGACAATATTTCTCCATCCAGGAGAGCAACCACCATGAAAAGATGTTCAAACCAAGCCTTGCCCAGGACAACTGGAAGCTGCTAGAGACTGGAAGATGCTGGCAGATGTTGGTCAACGGCTTATTTTTCCAACTGAGATTGCCACCACTAACCTTCGACCAGACATTGTCCTGTGGTCTGGATCAGCTCGCCTTGTGCTTCTGGTAGAGTTAATAGTGCCATGGGAAGATGCTATGGATGAGGCGTATGAGAGGAAGAAACTTTGGTATGCTCAACTAGCTTCTGAAGCGGAACAGCGAGGTTGGAGAGTCCGAGTTTACCCAGTGGAGGTGGGTTGTCGAGGATTTGTGGCACACTCTACAACCCTGTTTCTCAGAGAAGTAGGGTTCAGTGGCCAAGAGTTGTGTCGCACAGTGAAGAACTTATCTATAGCAGCAGAAAGGAGCAGCAACTGGCTGTGGTTGAGACGGAAAGATTCTGGATGGGGATCTCAAGCACAATAGAAAGAAAGCAACGCTGATGTACAGGTAAGTAAGCTTGGCTGAGTTGAGTGGGGGATGGAGGGGGTTGATGCTGGGACGCCAGAATCACTGTTGAGCCCTCTTGAGGTGTCGTGGGCTAGTCAACGAAACACAGAGGCTGGTAGGTGCCCACTTGAAGACCCCAGAGATGTACCCTACTTAGCTCAAACCAAACGGTTGTCATGCTGATGCGCTGGGGAGACCGCACTGGATTGATCCCTGGAGCCAGCATCACAGCCGTTGTGTGTGCTGATGCGCTGGGGAGGCAAAATGAGCTGATCCTTGGAGCCAGCATTACACTTCAGCAATCAACACCAGACAGAAGGATATCTACATCATCAAATGGAAAACAACGCAAATGGATGGAGATGCAGATGGATGACATTAGTTTACTGCAAAGCTATGTCTTAGGTGGTGCTTATCTTGGCGAGAGCAGAGTTCAAATGAGCATGAAGTTCAACATCTACTCTCATGTAATTTAAATCTGCTTAGATATTATGTGCAGTGCTTGCTAACTTATCCAGCAAAAGATGCTTAGAAAAATACAGCTCAAGGCTGATTGAGGGCAATTGAAATGAGGAAGCATATAAGTGTTACGCTGTGCACTTAACCCCATAGGTCAACATTATGCACTGAAGCCTTTGCATCATTAATATGCTTCCTTAAATCTAGCATAAATCAGAGGTTGTGAGTTCTGATTTTTTTGATGAGAATTACTAAATCAATGTTGCAGCAATACACCAGGATATGATTTTCTTGGTTTCGAGAGCACTGAAATGGGGGCTGATATGAGGCTGTATTAGCATTTGCAAGTGTCATACAGTCCACTGCCTTTTTTTCCAATGTTAATTTGTATATTCACTATCTGTTGTACAACTACCATACTTTGTTATGGTAGTTTGTATATTTAAGCTAATATTGCTCTTCTTTAGTCATTTATGTATATATTCTAAAATGTAAATCGAGTTGCTCTAATTTTTGAAAAGGAAGAGAAAGGAAAGGGAAAGAAGGATAATGCCTCTTTAAAAGTTATTTACACCAATAGATGTCAGTATTACCCAAGTAATGCCAATGAAGTACAATATACATTTAGGTGCAAGTCAGTTACCCCAATCTAGTATTTTCAAGTCTCCCTTCCTTTTTCTTTTTTTTTTTTACTTTATCCTGATATGAGTTCATCGAAGATGCAAAATCATAGGCTCAGTGCAAATCCAAATAAGTGTGTGGAAACTAATGGACTCTCATCAGCAATGTCACTACTTGTGTGGTTTCAGCCCCTATTGTCAAACCATGATGAGAAAAAACAAAATAAATACATAATACAAAATAAAAAAAAATTAAAAGATCAAAATTCGGTGGGTTTGGAAATCTTTATTGATGACAAAAACATAATAAATAATAATAATAATACTCAAAAAAAATTAACACAATTAAGAGGGTTAGCAAATACTTATTGAAGGCAAAAACATAATAATAATAAATCTCGTAAAAATGAACAAAATTCAGAGGGTTAACAAATCTTTAATGAAGACAAAAACATAATGATAAATAAATGTAATTATTAAAAACAAACAAAAAATACAAATGGCTTTCTTCTTGAATCGGTTCTTTGAACTGAAACGGTACCTTTTCACAAAGTGACAGCACAGTCCCTGCTTGTATTACTGCAACTTGTTCTTCATTTCTCAGGTTCTGGAATAAATAGGATTCACGTTTTTTTCTGTGTCAGCATACTTACTGTATCAATTTCTATTTTTACAGTTTGCTACCAACACTATGAAAAAATGGAAACAGAGCATTTCATTACATACTTTACTCGCATCAAATTCATTTAAACCAGTATACACATTTCCAGACAAATGTTCTAATCTTTAACAATTGGCCTTTTGGAGTTAACATTCTCATGCTCCAATTATACTTAAATCTTTCCTTAAGACACAAAGTTAGTAGACTTATTGTTGTTTATCCCGTACTTAAATCTCACAATTATTATATTTTCAATAGCTTCAATTTTTTATTTATTTTTAACCATAAAATACCTTTGCTTTTTCTGTGGTGGTTCTTTGCTAAACCGGAAACAGTACAGTAAAATGGGTTCTTATTTACAGCAGAATGCACTAGGCCTGCAAACAGTAACTGATTTTAAAATACAATTAATTGTTTAGTTTGTGATGTAAAGGAAAAAGTGCTACTTTTGCTTTACAAACCACCACTCTTAGGTATGTCAAGGACAATCCAGTGCTTTCACTACATCCAATAATGCTCTTTGTGGCGCCTAATTTATCTACCCTTTTCAATAGTAGTATTGCAGTTTTGAAGTAAAACGAAAGACGGATGTTGCACAAAATTAACCTGATGCTATTTTGTTATAAAATAATATTTTTCGACTTACTCCATTATCTCCAAGTATATCAAGCTTCTTCATGAGGTCAGGAATAACAACATCCTGAAATAAATTTCACAGCGTTTTAGAATGACTTACGTACCATAAAACTTTTAAACATTCCACCCATCTATATCCAGTTCAGGGTACCATAGTTTGGTATTGCTAGCCTTGCAGCTCAAAACATAAAAAATAATTAAATAAATAGCAAGCCATGTGTCAACCTGAACAGTGCTTTACTGGAAGCAAGTGCTTTTTAAAGATATCCTGTTACTATAGAACAGTGCTACTCAACTCTGGCCCTCAAGATTTACTCCAGTCCTGGTCTTTATTTCAACCAGGTCCTAAATTAGTGAATTGCCTCTTAGCAGCTTCAATTAACTACATTAGAACCTGCTTGGAGTAAAAACCTGGACTGGACTTCATCTCAAGGGCTAGAGTCAAGTACCACTGCTAGAGAAAGATCAATGCCTGACATGAATTACCCATTTGCTTAATGGAATACACAAGTAGAAAATACAAAATATTACTTTAATGAAGGCATGGTTCTTTCTTAACCAAAAAGTTTACAAGCATTGTGAATATTACTGCATTAAATGTAACATTTTCCATTAGCCATCTCTAAATTCTTTAACTAGGCCTGCATGCTACTGGTAACCCTCACCTTTATCCCCTCTTGGTGACAGTGGAGCTGGAGAGCGCTGCCATTGTTCTCAGAGAAGGCTCCAATATGAAGATTAAAAGCCGGTGACCGGCGCTCCCGTTCCTGCAAACACACCATTCGTTTATCCTCAGTTCGAAAACATTCTGTTTTCTCTCCACATCAACTGCAGTCGGAGGATTAAAATCATTTTAAGACTATCTGATGAATGCAAGCAGTTTCTAAAATTGTAAATTGGACATAAAAAAGGACAGAGTGAAACACTGCCCTGTCCCTTTATTGGTGTTTAACATTTCAGCCCTTATATTCATTTATTAGGAAGTTTAAACTTGCTTGGTAATTCTGACACTGACTAGAAACCTGGTAACTGGTCAGATCCCAAGGCTTAATGCAACACGCCCAAAGTGTGCTCCAGGGTTGAACGCCAGGATAAGCCAGTCATGGGTTTTATAAGCACACTGGGGGGTTGACTCTACCATTTATTTTCAGGGTAATCCCAGTATAACCAGGGTACTGTAAAATGGCAGAATAAAGTCCAGCTGTGGTTTATACCGATGGGGTACAGGTAGATCAAATCAACCCTTAGTCAGCATACAGGCTACCTACGTAATGGCTCAAAATAACTTTTTTACTTTGGCAGCAACACAGTTGACTTCTGACCCTTTATCTCACATGTAACAACGTAACCCTATCATGAAGTAATATTTACACTGAGATGAACAGCGTGGGTGTTAATTCAAAATGGTTGGACTTGTGAAATTAATAAGAAAAACAAATTAACTTAAGAGTAAGCACTTTTTTGGGGCTATAAGCCAAGTTAGGATTTGGGCAGCATGCAAATTTAAATGAACAGAACTGACAGATATACGGGTACTTACATCACTTCAAAAACATGCAGCGGTTCTGCAGAAATGAACCAGGTGAATAATCAAGGGTGCTTGGATGGGGCAGGTTTCAGAGCAACTGAACAGCTTCCAAGACGTTTAATGAAGAAGAATTGCAATAAACAAAACCAAGGAATGGGTCAAGTCTAAATGAAGAACTATGGTGTTGATATGATAACAGAGAACTTATGAATTAACCCAAGGAATGTGTTCTACTTTCAGTCTCTTCACATTCTTACTGGAAAAAAATGACACACTCCTTGTTGCACCTTGTTAAAACTTTCAAGGCAGTGCATTTAACAAATTTACTGTAACAATGCAAACATTGATTATAAATAATACATACAGTAGTGTGTACATTTACTAGACCACCCCATTGCTTCTACTGTTTTGATGTGTTGTGCATATGAAATCAAACCACTGTTACTGAACTTTTTGGTAAATTGTCAAAATAGGCAACTTAGGGATTGTCTAAATTGATGACTTTAAGATCAGATGAACACACAACCACAAATGGTAAAATGCATGAGGCTTTTTAGAAGTTGTTTAAGATACCTAAGCACAAAGTGGTCTAACAATTTCACGCAAGTGCATATTGTTTCAATATCAGTGATTACTAACCAAAATTGAACTTCTCACACCTAGAGGTTTTCATGCATGTAGGTATATAACAGATATAAATGACACATCTTGAGGTGGTCTAATACATTTGCACAATACTGCATACTGTATTTATAAAAGAGATGTATATTAAGCAATTGCATTAGATGTTAATAGAAGGATGTTTGACAGTTGTATCTTTGGAATGAGGACACATGAAAACCACAACAAAAAAACAATACATGCAGGGCAAAATGAAAGTGAAAAAAAAATGAACTGTAAGGATGCAGGTACTTAAAGCATATTTTTTATTAATACTTAAAAGAAAACAAATTCATACTTAACATATTTGAATATAATTTACATTTTTTTCATAAAAAAATAGTAATTATTAAGCCATTTCAAATATTTAATAATCACATTAAGGCAGTGACAAATACTCTCTTTTTAACATAACTGTGTTTATATAAAAAACAGTAACATAAAAAAAAAAAAACTAACAATAATAATGTGTTTCACAAACATGAGCGGTGCCCTTAAACCTAAAAATAACTGTGTGTTATTGAACATAAGTTTTCCTTTTGCTTTCAAACCCAATCTCCCCTCCAGTGGACAGTTTAGAGATGGAATCTCTTACTTCAAGCTCAAGGACTCGGAACTCTAACAGTTCGTTCTGGTCCTTTGAATCCTGCATCTCGGTTCTCAGACGGCCCTCATCCCCCTCTAATTTCGTGATCTAAAAGGAAAGACAGGAAATTCATAAATAACCTTATTGAGCTATAAACCGGGGGGATAGCAGTTCAGAGGTTGAGGGTATGAAGAGTAGAGGGATGATGTCTTCAATTCTCAACCCCAGTCAGTCCCAGTTACTGCATGTTGCTTTCAAAAAGGCTACGTAGATGGGTGGAGTTTTTACATGAATAAATATAACGGGTAACAAGGTGTGTGTAGGGGTTGGGGGGGTAGGTTCGTAGTAAACTGATTTGATGGAGACATCAAATAAGGAAAAAGTTAGCACAAACCCATAATCATGTACTGTTTGCAATGGGAGTCTTAAAAAGTAAGTAGCAGGTTCTGAAACATATAGCGTTATAAGTCCCCACACACCTGTCATTTTTCTTTTCATTGTTAACATCCGGACAACCTTTTACACTTAGAACTTTAAAGTCTGTTTCACAGTTCTTTTCAAAATGTGTGCTCTGGCACACTGGGGTTAATCTGTCATTTAAATTATAACTAATTGCTCTGGCGTTTCTGTTCCATACCACATCAAGGATATTTATTGCTGTGTTACCTGTTTGATAATGTGGGCAGTAATCCTTGCACTATGAGAGCACTAGAGCGGCCATTTTTAAAAGAGCTTTGAAACAGACTTTAAAGTTCTAAGTGGGAAAAAGTTGTCAGGATGTTAAAAGGCACGTTACCTACACAACTGTAGAAACACGGGGGATGTGTAACTCTATATCTCAGAACCCGCTTACTCTTTATTGAGCCTGGAAGCTGCAGCAGGAACTCTGCACAAATGTGTCAGAAATAGCCTATGGAGGCAATTTGATTGTGCCGTTTAGGAAAATAAACCCACACCTGGACAATTTGGATTCAATATTTTGGGTCATTCTCTTTTTAGCTGCAGTCAAAACGTAAATATTCACTGGTCACTATTTATAATAAAAATAGAGTTGGATAATGTCTGCTCTACTGAAATCCTGGGGGTGTTCTGAATTATGAATAGCATCTATTACATGCACGTACCATTTGGATACCCATGACTTCTTATAAAGTGTGAATGGCAGCCTTTTCTAAAATGATATGGAAGTACAACCCTGATTACTCAAACCTTTGCTTTCCAGACTTCTTCAGACACACATACCACTTCAAAACAGGTATTTAATTTATTATTGTAGTTGATACCTGAACAGATTCTTTAAATCGTATAATATCATTCTAAAAATGACCTAATAGATACTAACTATTTGTTTCAGCTTTTGTGCTTAATTAGTAGAAACAGACGGTTGTGTGCTGGTTACATACACAATATACTGTAAATATTGCCATTTATATAAGTACAGTTTCATTATATATTTCTTCTGAATTATTCAAATAAAGCTAATCTCTGGTTTGGTCTGCAAAGTGATTATGCAGTTTGATGTACTGGGTGTTAAGTTGTTGTTGGTAATGTAAAACAGCTGTTTCGAAGGAGGGAAGGGTTAATGTTTTACAATGTGTTTGATGTATTCATAAAAAAGCTTTTAATAAATGAAATACCCAGCATTGCGCTTAGTCTCTGCAGACTTATTAAACTTGTATATTGCAAATTGGAAACTACTGACCCAAAGTGTGGTTTCTATGTACCTTCTCTAAGAGCTCCTGGTTTGTTTTGATGAGGTGTTGTTTTTCCTCCACCCATTTGGAGTCCTGTGATTAGAATACAGAAACATGTTCATTAAAATAAACCGCAGCTCTGCATCAAACAAGCACAGGTGGAGTATTTATATACCATCATTAATTTGACATATTAACTAATGGATTTTCAAACCAGACTGCAGATTCAAATAGTTTGCAAATGATGTTATACCCACTAAGAACTTTTCTCTTCCATTACTGTGTGCTTTTTTTTACGCTGGTTAATGCACAAAGTGCTGTACATGTGAGACGAGCCTTCTGACTTACAATAGCACTAAAACATTTGAGTTAAGCTATTCAACGAACCAAGTGAAAACATCAGCTATGACTCATCCAAGAAAATGCGTTTCAATTGTGTAATTTTATTAGACTGAAAGGCAGATGCAGACAGTAATAAAAAGTTAACACTTCCAAACAAAGCACTTTTGTACAGAAAACGAGACACTTAGCCATGCTTGAGAATCATTTTTTAACATTTGTCCCATGCAGACAACATTTAAATGTACAGCCATGAGAACGATAACAAGGAAAAAAGGGATACAAACAGAACAAAAGGCAAGCATGACTTCAAAATGTTAAAGCAATGAGTTTAACAAAAAAACACAGCACAACAAAAAAGCAGCAACCATTAATATTTCAAACCAACATTTTTTGTTAGAAAATATTTATATGTGAATTAATTATTGTCAGTTTTTGGAGTGGATTTGTTCTCATCTATTTAAGTACAAACTTCCCTGTTCTTCTAATGAGCGAGTGGTCACTGATCTGATGTGAGTGAGTGGTCATTGATCTGATGTGAGTGAGGTCACTGATCCGATATGTATTTGTATGCTAATCAAAGTGTCCTAATTGGATCACGTCCTTTTCTCTTTCAAAAATAGCTGTTTAAGAGCCTTCCTCTATAGAATACCATCAGCATACAGAAAATGGAGACCCGTGCCATACCAAAGTAATGAGTATAGATCGGGAAAATATGATTATTGCCAGAATCAGAAACAAGCAAAAAGGCAAAAGGCTGTTTTCAAAGGCTGCATTTTTTAAAATCCTTTAAAAATGCATGGGACTGATAAAATTATAATTTTCAGCAACCTGCAGAGAAAACTTCTAACATATTAAATACTGTATTTTGGTAACTTAACAGTCAAAAAGCATTAAAAAAATGATCTAGCCCATATTGTATTATGATAATATTGGTAGCTTCTGGCATAAATTAAATGTTTTTCCAAAACACTTTATTCTGCTCCCAGAATAAAGTGAATATTTTTCATACCTTTTCAAATCAACACTGTGCTATAATAACTGTGCATTTTAAGTCTGGCACAGTTAGTCTAAGTGGGTTAAGGGAAAAAAAATAATAAAAAAAAACTCAAGCCATTAAACTATAACTCTCCTTACAGTAAATAATGGAAATTAATGGAGTAAAGCATCACTAATGGAAATGCATATTTTATGAAGTTATCCCCAAAAGTAAATAATTCTATGTGGAAATGCTGATTTGACCTAAAGATAAACCTGATTTTTTATGAAACACATACCGCTGGTACAGTTTAGGTGCACTGCAGCTAAAATGCAGGGTATAATGTAAATATTTTATGAGCAAATCAAACAGCCGGGTGGATAAAATGCAAAGCAAAACAGAAAGCTGTCAGGATCATGCACAGCAAGGCAATGGTGATTCTAGAGAGGAGTTTATTTCCAGCTTCTTTTACCTGCCCCCTCTCTGCCAGGGATCTCTCAAGGTCTTCTATTTTCCCCTGGTATCTTATTAGATCTGCCTGCAGCTGCTCACGGGTCTGTGGAGACAACAACAGCACACCAATTAGTTCCTTTGTTAACTAATGAAGTGTTACTAACTTTCAAACAGGAGCAGGGAGAAAATGACAACTCAGAACTGGCATGCTAGGTGGAGATGAGATGCACAGTAAGCTGTGGAAAACATGTGAAGACACGACTTCTAATCACATAAATATGATTCCCATACAGGGTTAGTTCTCCAGAAAGGGTTTCTGCCGGCCCAGTGAAGCTTACCCTAGCTTCCCGCTCAGCATCCAGTGTTCCCCCAACTTGCTCTTGAAGCAGAGCGTAGGCCCTCTGCAGTGCCTGGTACTCCCTCGTCAGCTGTCTAAACCGCAGCTCTGATTCTTCTCTCAATATACCCTAGGCAACGGACCAAAAAAATACAAAACTAAATGTCATATAGAGTAATATACAGTATAGAGATAGAATGAGGTCTGTGTAAATTCATGTTTATTTAATACTGAGTAATGTTGACAGCACCTACAAGGACAAGGCGCTGTTCTATTACACTGCAACACATTCTATAGCGCTTTTCTTTTAATGTAAAGTAAATAAAAGGTGGATATAAACAATATAACAAATTACAAAGTAAATACCATCAGCAATAATGGCTAGAAAAGCTAGTAACAGTCATTAGCATTAGTTTTGTTTGATGGGTTTTATAATTGTATTTTATGAAATGTTAAAACATCATGCTAACGAGGTCTTAGAGTAAACAGCTTTGTAAAACTGAGGTCTTCATTTTTTTGGTATTTATATTGTAGAAAGGCAAAGCAGTTCTTTCATTCAACAAATGTTTCCATTTGTGTAGCTTAGCCCCTCAGGCCCGTGCTCAGGCCAGCAGAACTGCAGTCCGTTCTTTCTTACTTCATCCAGGTCGTCTTCTGGAGATACCGGGGTCCTGTCTGTTCGGTCTGTGTTGTAGGAAGTCAAGGAGGAGGTCTCAGAATCCACAGACTCTTCGTCAAATCCAAAATATGTCTCCACAACATGCCTCTGCGAACAAAACAGAATGCCAACAGATGCCACACATCTCCCAGTAACACAAGCACTGCAATCAGCTTACTGTAGAAGGCCAAGTTTAGGGGTCATAGCACATTTGGTTCTTTTTGAGAGATGGCAACTACTTTTGTCAATTAGTCTTTTACTACATTCTGCCTATCCGAGTAAAACTAAAGAAACATATTAGTAGTATTTAGTAGTCAAACATTAATCACTAAATGGTTTAAACTAGCAAGAATTACAACGAGTAAAGTGTTCCTTGTGGAAGACAGTATCTCCTATCTATTCAAATAAATGAAACGCACAGATTAAAAAAGCAGCACCTTATTGTGCATTGCAATACAAACCAAATGGTGATTTTAAAACTTTCATCATGGTACATTACCTTTATCTCTTAGAAACCAAATAGTCAACAACTGTGTGACAGCACACCCCCCGTGTATTCATTTAAATTCAGGATTACAAAGAATCAAGGGCATTAATTAGCTTGAAATTTAGAACAAACAAGGAATCACAGGAGACTAAGCCAGCATCGTACCTGTTGAGTTTTCCCTTGACTCCCTGTCAGGGAAACGGAGCTCCACGTTTGGCTCTCATGAAACAGCTAAAAGCATTGCTGGAGTGCAAGCTGGTGTGTCTCGTGACAAGTGTTAACTGGTTCTGGTACTTTGGCCAGTACAGCAACTACACCCTAATATAGGCAGTATATTATACAAACTTCATACACTGCAAGACTCATCAAAATAACAAAATAACTGATGCACAGGTAGTTGACAGGGGTAATATCTCATAACCCGTTATCAATGATCAATTTTGATTCACAGACCCTGATTCACCCTAATCTTGGACTACCTAATGTTAACTGCAATCAATATTTTATATTATATATATATATATATATATATATATATATATATATATATATATATATATATATATATATATATTTTTTTTTTTTTTTTTTCCCCCTAAAATACCAAACTGCTTTTTACCCCACACTGGGGAATCTGAATCCTTACCTTCATGTTTGTAGGTCATTTCTTGGCAGCCAGAAAAGTATAAGCAAACAAGTGCACACAAACAGATGAAGGAAGAAAAATACAAGACAAGAATCAAATCCTCCATCATAGAACAGCAAGTGCAATAGCCAAGTAGAAACACTGTTCCGCAATTATCCGTGATTCGTTCCTTCTAAAGCAATGCTGGGTTCTGTCAATATCAGGCAGTCGTGCTGTTATTAAAAAAATAACTAAGAAATGTCCAGAGCCGATTTCCCTTTTTAGGAATAGTACAGCCTGGAATTAAGTTCAAAATTATATACATTTACTAAATAGCACAACCGCAAGATGAAAATCACATGCCTTAACTCAATTCCAAAAATCACAGCTCAAACAAGCAAAAACAATTGCTTTTTCTTTTTAATTTCAATCAAACTCCCCTCTGCTCAGTGAGGTTTCAATGCTTCATCCTTTGAAGCACTGCTGAAAATCTAAGAAGTGTGAGCGTGCATACGTGATGACAATACTTCTGCCAGTCTCATTGACTCTGGGGGGTCTGAAGCTCCACCCCTACTCACTGGTCTCTGTCTCCACAGGGCCCATTTTAGTGGTCTGCATCCTGCTCAATTACCTATACTTTTGCCATAGGACTGTTCAGGGCTAGAATTTGCATGGAAAAGCCAGCACATAATAGCGCAGAAAAAAAAAATATTAAAAAAAGTAATACATTGAAATGATGCAAAAAAAAAAAAAGTTTATTTCAAGCTAATTATGCAATTTTTCACTCACTTGCCAGGCAATGAGGGTTTTTAAACACAAGATCATGTAGAAGTGGCTGGTTCTCACAGTGTGTGAGAAAATCCTGTGTTGCAGTCCAATGTATTGTGGTCAAATAGTTGGTGCAGGAATTAATCAGAAGACGAGATTCAAATGGCAAGTAAGTGAGATTTATGCAGAGGCCTCCAGCAATATAACAAATCCAAAAGCAAATAAATAAAAATAATTCATAAAAAGAAAAGAAAAATTCACAGAATTCAGCGCGAATGCGAAGAAGTAAAAAAAATACAAAAATAAAACTTTTAAACAAAACATTTATACCACAGACTACTCATCTACTCAGTGTCACCGAGACAGAGCTTGATGCTCTCAATCCCTCTCTCTCGAATGAACCAACAACCAAGTACTATAACCGTTCCCAGCTGCGTCAGTAATGGAGTGCACTGCATAACGGGTTTCTACTCTATCACATGCAGCAAGACTCAATCACTCAGAACCCTGGGAGCACAGGCGTGAGTCCATTCTTCTCATGAAAAAAAGCCAGTTGTTAGTATTGAGGCCAGTCTTTTTTAAATAAAATATCAGGGGGCATGTCCACAAAACATTTACCATCAATTTTGTTACTTTGTTTGTAAGAGATATGAGATAAACGCCCGAAATCTGTAAACACCTGAAAACACGCTGTGATAGGGCAGAAGCCCTAGCCTGTGTGGTAATGTAAGGTTGGCAGGGATGGGGTTAAATGTATTCCTGCCAGCAATCACAGGTGTGGCCATTCCCCAATTAGCATCATCAATTCCCTAATAGGAGTGGCCACATGTATAAAATCAAGGAGACGTCCTTTGTTTGGTGAAGGTATTTGAGGTGGTGAGAAGTTAAACTGTGTGTGCTGTGTAATTGCTGTACTGGTCAGTGAAGGTGAATGCACAGCTGACAACTGGGTTTTGTGTTCAGTATTGTTTTGTGTAAACCATTTTTTCAAATGTTCTTGTATCCCTTACCTTTGGCAGCTTAATGCTTTTCCTTTTGGTTTTCTTGCATCGCATTAATCTGTCTCTTTCCTATAGAAGGAAAATAGATATTTTACTTAGGTTGGTCAATGTCTCTCCTAATACAACAAATACAAACTATACAATACTTCCCACTAGCTATGCTGCTGTATTGAGGCATTGAGATATTAAGTAAAATACAAAGCGCACCCATTGTGATGTTCAAGATGATTATATATACTAATACATTTTATTTATTTATTTATCAGACAGCTTTACCTAAGGCGACTTAGAGACTAGGTTGTGTGAACTACGCATCAGTCACTTACAACAACGTCTCACCCGAAAGGCAGAGCACAAGGAGGTTAAGTGATTTGCTCGGGGTCATGCAAAGAGTCAGTGGCTGAGCCGAGGTTTAAACCTTGGACCTCATGATTATAAACCTTTTACTTTAACCACTGAACCACACTAAGGATGTTTGAAGTCTGCCATCTTTTTAATCACCTTTAAAATGCAAATCAGATTTTTTAAAAATTAAAACAACCAGGTATTGCATTTTATCCTTTTGCATTGAAATATATATTCCATTACACCCCTGTATCTGTCTATCCAGCATATATATATTATCTATATATATATATATATATATAAAATCTATAATATTTAATAAATTTATATTACTCTTAGATACGTATGTGATTAATTATGAGAAAAAGAATTGCCAGCATTAGCAGTGCTGATTAAGGGATTAGGAACAGTACAATGTAACAAAAAAGGGATTTGTTAAACACAGACACTGTAGGCAGAGGTTACTGAGAAAATAAACACAAATGTAAGGGAAAGAGGGAGTCTCTCAGAGCAAATTACCAATTGTTAGATGGTACTGAGTTTGAATTATCAGGAGGTAGCAATTTAAAGGACAGTTTAAAAAACAAAACAAAAAAATCCTTGCAAACTGCACACATCTCTAATCTAAAATTAAAGTGCAATACTATTGGGCTTTATTCTGTGTAATGTACATGCTGTGAACAGAAAACACATATTAAATGTGGCGTGCCAGGTCGACGGACATTAAGAAATAGGGTTACCATGGATAAGTCATCTATCATGTTTTGCTGCTCTATGACCTGCAGCTTGAGGAATTCCACCTCCTGTTCCTCATGGGTCTGGTTCAGGTCGTTGAGAGAGCTCTGTCTCCTTAGAGCAGTTTGTGTCTGCGCGTGTAATTTTTCTTTCTGTAAAATAAGGGAGAAAATTGGTGGAAAGAAACACTTTAAATTGTGATATAGCAGAAAACTACCAGTACAAATGTAAATGCTGCCGTTGCAGCATACACTACTGACGATTTTCAACTTTTCATCTGCTTGCTATCTTTAAACAGATCTTCCTAGAACTGTAAATATGAAATACAAAGTGAATATGGATTACTGGTGTACTGCAATACAGCCCAGCGGGTGGGTCTGGAGCCGTAACATGGCTCGCTGGGTTGATAGTCCAGTTATTTTCCTTTATGAATTTTGTTTTGCTTTTTACACCTTTCAGCCAAAAAGATCGGACAGTTCTGATGTACTGTATAATAAATCTGTTTCTTGAACTAAACTGACAAGTATCAAATTCAATTTGCTCGCTGGAGTTTTGGTTGTATCAATACTAGCCTTAGTTAGTTAGTAGTTCCAGAAACTGTACTTCCTGTTCTAGAAATAGATAAGCACACCTTAAGTTTGATAATATGGCTGTTCTGAGTAACAGTACTGGTATTTATTTTTTCTAACATTTGGTAGAGTGTGCTTCATAAGGTATGTCTTTACCTTTGAATGTATTTCCTGTTACCAATCAATGGAGGGCAGCAGTGTATCATAGCTGAAGCAACTGCATTATCCAACATTTTTTCATGGCACTACATTTCAAATCTAGCAGCTGTACAGGGTTTGAGGATCTGAGCTTCCATACATCAAGGCCCTGGATGCTAAGCTGTCTCCAAAATCTAAGAAAGGCAGTCAATTGGATTAAGAGCTCAGTGTTCGTTGCTAGGCTGCGCCATCTTAATACGCCCATGTGACCCCCTTTCCAGACCAGATGCAATACCAATATGCAGTAAATTAATTCATTTTGTATTAACGTGACACGTCTGACGACAGGCTAATCTTTTTTACTTGTTTGTTTACACTTGCGATTTCATAACTCCAACTCCAATGTTTTTATTCTCCAGTCCAGTAGAATACACTCACACCCTCCCTTATAGTCAGTTTCACAGTAAAGCCTGGATGACAACATCAGGCATGGTAACAACATGGCCCGGCACAAATATAACCTTGTATCCCTGTTACACCCGACCACTACTTCTGGAAGAATAAGTAATTAGCTTCGGCAGTGACTGTTGAAATGTAGACTATTATATTTGTGCTTAAAAATACTGTCAAATTCATCCGCTGTAAACTTATTTGTTGCTAGACAAAATATCTGGTTGATGTTTGGAGGTATGGAGTGACCTAGCAAGTGAACAGAACAAATGTGTACTTCTGCGTACTACAGTACAGTTTACAGGCAAAGTGCAGTAGATTTGTGAAACGAAAACCACATCGGTAATGTTATAAAGTACATTACACACACACACACACACACACACACACACACACACACACACACACACACACACACACACACACACACACACACTTCCAAAAGTATTCAGACCCCGGGCCAATTCTCTCATATTACTGAATTACAAATAGTACATTGAAATTTCATTCTGTTTGATATTTTATTTTTAAACACTGAAACTCAGAATCAATTATTGTAAGGTGACATTGCTTTTATGTTGGGAAATATTTTTAAGAAAAATAAAAAACTGAAATATCTTGCTTGCATAAGTATTTAACCCCTGTGCTGTGGAAGCTCCCAGTTTGCACTGATGAAAGAAATTGCCCTAACGAAAACACAGTTACCTTACCATTGGCCTCCACCTGTGAACCATTAAAGTTGCTGTCACATTTTCTGGATAAAAACCCCACTGTTGAAGGATCATTGGTAAGGCTGTGAATCTGAAGGAAAATGAAGACCAAAGAGCATTCTACAGAAGTTAGAGATAAAGTAATACAAATGCATAGATTAGGGAAAGGGTACAAAATAATATCCAAGTGTTTGGATATCCCAGTGAGCACAGTTGGATCAATAATCAGGAAGTGAAAGCTGCATCACACCACCCAGACACTGCCAAGAAAAGGTCGTCCCTCAAAACTCAGCGCTCAGAGAAGAAGGAGACTTGTGAGAGAAGCCACAAAGAGGCCAACAATCACTTTGAAGGAGCTACAGAGTTCAGTGGCTGGGAGTGGAGTAATGGTGCACCAGTCAACCATATCAAGAGCTCTGCATAACACTGGCCTGTATGGGAGGGTGGCAAGAAAGAAGCCGTTACTCAAAAAGTACCATCTGAAAGCATGTCTGGAGTTTGCCAAAAAGCATGAGAGTGACCCAGCTGCGATGTGGGAAAAGGTTTTGTGGTCAGATGAGACCAAGATAGAGCTTTTTGGCCAAAACTCAAAGCGCTATGTGTGGCGCAAACCTAACACTCCCCATGCCTCAGGACACACCATCCCTACAGTGAAGTATTTTGGTGGCAGCATCATGCTGTGGGGATGCTTCTCATCAGCAGGGACTGGGCATCTTGTTACAATTGAAGGAAGAATGGATGGAGCAAAATACAGGAAAATACTGCAAGAGAATCTGCTTCAGTCCGCTAAAAAACTGAAGCTTGGGAGGAAATTCACCTTTCAGCAGGACAAATATCCTAAGCACAAGGCCAAAGCAACATTGGAATGGCTCAAGAACAAAAAGGTGAATGTCCTACAGTGGCCCAGTCAAAGTCTTGATCTCAATCCCATTGAGAATCTGCGGCACTATTTGAAAATTGCGGTCCACAAGCGTCGTCTAACCAACCTGAACAACCTGGAGCAAATCTGCCGAGAAGAATGGGTCAAAATCGCTCCGACACTGTGTGCAAAGCTGGTACATACTTACCCCAAAAGACTTAAAGCTGTTATTGCAGTGAAAGGTGGCTCTACCAAATATTAATGTGTGGGGGTTGAATACTTATGCAAACAAGTTATTTCAGTTCTTTATTTTTCCGTAAAATATTTCCCAACATAAAACCACTGTCACCTTACAATAATTGATTTTGAGTGATTTAAAATAAAATATCGAACAGAACGAAATTTCAATGTACCATTTGTAATTCAGTAATATGAGAGAATTGGTCAGGGGTCTGAATACTTTTGCAAGCCACTGTGTGTGTGTGTGTGTGTATATATATATACACACACACACACACACACACACACACACACACACACACACACACACATATATTTGACTTTATACAGCACTGTATATCAAGTTTGAAATTATTATGTAATACAGTTCATGTGCAATCACGGTTTTGGTAAGTAGCATTTTCAAATCATATCATATGCAGTATTAAAATATGTTAAAATATAACAAATCCACAGAAGCAACGAAATACATATTGTATATTTGACATTTCTATTTTCAGTGTTCTGTGTAACACAGGCCATCGTTTAACCTGTAGCAGATATAGCGTTTATCATATCAACAACATCAACATGTGTTGTGAAAATAAAGCTAAAATTGTTTTGAAAACTGTCCAAAATATTTTCCTGGGGTTTAAGAATGAAACATCAAGGGAAAAAAAAATGCATTTTTGATCTGGAAATTGTCAAAATAAAGGGGCAGCTGTAAGGTAAGAATTTACCAGTCATGACAATGGTATTTAAATATGACTACTATTAAACTGTACCTGTTGGTAATGTGGTTTCTTCTACACCGGTTTTCAAACTGGGGTAAGCAAGAAAAATTCTGAAATGGTGGACAACGCATTTTAGTTAGTACCACTTGCCAATCTATTGTAAACTTTTGCCATGTAATCAACGTTTAAATCGCTAACAGACCGACATGCTGTGACAGAGCGTTCAGTGCACACATGACTAATTTACATATTAAACGCGTACGTTTTAAATAAGCCCTGTTGTTTAAATGTCATATAAACAGTTGAGCGGTTACTGCAGTCTGTCTTTGGGATAAAAACAAAATTACATATTTAAAAAAACTAAAAGCCTAGTCTTGAACTCCTTTTATTTCCTGTGTGCGTTCGTGCCTGCAAATGGATATTTATTTTTTTCAATGACCTTATTAAAGTTTATTGTACCTTAAGTACAATAAACTCAAAATACAGAATGTATGGCCAATCAGAAACCGAAGTATTACCATGCGGTCTAATTTGACAAACCGTTACGTCTGGTGAGAGAGTAAGAGTTTTTATCTTTCAGTCCAGTGAAACAATATGGATTGTTGGCTCAATACCAGTACATTACTAGCAGAAAGCGATCAAGATGAAATACTGTCAGAGATTAAAAACACCTAAAATGTATTGCGAAGCTCTCTGCAATTTACCTGCCATCATCAGTGATTTGTGTGGTAACAAACAGGGACAGCCATCACACTGATACTAGGGAAGCGCTTTATTATTATTTTTGAATTAGCATCAGTACTGTACGTTTTAGTCACCAAGAATTTAATGTGTAATAATAATTTAATGTGTGTTTTTGTAATGAGATCACCTGTAGAGAATATCCTCTACTCAGTGATACACCAGCATCACTGTGACACATCTCCCAATATTTTCCCCAAAAGTGACAGTGAGTAGTGTAGAGACACCTTGGCTGTATCTACAGCTTTACAGTTTTATTTTTTGTTCTTCAGAAACAAAAGGTCAGTAAACACTGTTGGCATATTTAAAACAAAGAAAAATAAGAAATGGTGGTTGGTTCTGAATCAAACAAATTCTGAGAGGGGGGGCACTTGACCCTCAGTCTGTAAGGCCTGGAGCAAACACTGAGAGCTCTCAAGTCTGAATCACAGGCCTAAGACAGACATACCCAGATTCACAGTAATAAAGCGTGATCAACTGTCATTCCCTTCATTTACAATAACTTTAGTTTTAATGTTAACTTTAGTTTTTAGTGTCAATAGGTAAAAAACTATGTAGTACATGCATGGAATTAAATTCATATTCTATTGTGTAAATTGCATAATAAAGGCTGGTGCACCACATAATTAAGAACCCATGATTCACAGATAAAGTCTCATACAACATTTGTTAAGTGGTCTTAGTTTTCGGGTAAATTATTCAAATCTCAAGGTAACTCTAAAGCCAGCTGAACTGTAAGAGATGGGCGAAGTTAGAACAAATCTCCGGACTAACCCTTCAAGTAAAGAGGCCGCTGGGTTGCAGAGTGTACAGTATGTGTGAAACATCTAATATCACGTGCCATCACTGTAGATCAGTGGTTTTCAAACTGGGGTGCATGTACCCCTGGGGGAACTCGAGCGCTCCTCAGGGGTATTTATTTATTTATTTATTTTTACCACAATGTAGTACTTTGCAACTTAGCAATCGAATTAACAATGTTGAATCTCCTTTCAAATAAAACCATAAACATACTGGTGTACATTTCCTTTCTGTTGGGCGAGGTTAACTATAAACACCCAACCGGCTGCTGACAGGGAGTGAGCGTTGAGCACACACATTGTAAATTACATATTTAAACAGCATGGCGGTGGTTCTGCAGTCTGTAGGCTAAAAAGAAGAAAAAGAAAATCATTGTATGATGTTGCTTCTTTTAAAAATGTGCAGTATTTACTAGGCACGTTTGCTTTCTGGAGTTTAAATGTTCAGTGTTTGAAGTTTAGTTTAATCAGTTCAGTGTGTTTTATCTAAGTTTAAGTTTTTAATTAACAGTATTATTGAGTTTAGCAGACAGCTGTGTCACCCTACTTAGACAGTGAAATCACTGCGCTGGAGAGGGAGCGTACACGACTGTTATCTTTACTTGCAATGCTTTATGTGTTTTTTTGACTAATTCGTTGAAGAACTCCTTTGTCGAGTAATTGCATTAGCCTATGCATGTGCACCACTAATAAAAGCAAAAGCATGGTATTATTACAAAAATTAAATTGTGGATTTAAAAAAAAAAAAAAAAAAAGATAATAATCAATCACTAACTCCTGGATTGGGAAATGCCTGAAATTGGATTCCCTACTCCAGACCTATTGAGTGTGTTCATATCATATAGCGAGTGCCCATCAACAAGCTGTCTGGCAGCTGATTAACATGAAAAGATGACTGCACTAAACACTAATATGTAAGCATTTTGCTAAAAGTCATTTTTGATTGCATGATATAAATGTCACCTTTTTGTTTTAATCAAATTTAGTTTTTGGAAACAATGTGCTTATTCTGGCTGGATTCGGTACTGTACAAGACACACATAGCATTCCATAACATTCAAGTTAAATAAATACATCTAAAAAAAAAAAAAAAACACATATTTAATGTGTTATTCAATATTCACATAGTTCTGCGTGCAACCAGATTTTTTATAAAAGGTGCCTGTATTTGTAAATTTTAAATTGTTTTTTATGCAAAATGCCCCATCTGTTTTCTCTCTACATTACTCCATTTGTTGGAAGAAATGCATGACTTTTGTTGAGAATTGCTTTCAGATTTTATTTTAAAATTAGAACCTTAGTTTTGTTTTCAAAAGCATAACCTGTTTTTGGGCTCGTTTCGCCACTTATTGGTCTGGATTTTGAAATAATTTTACATAGCATTTTTTGTTTTAGTTGTATTTTATTTAAATTAGTGTAACAGAAGTTTTCCATGAACAGTAATTGGCTGAACTCTAGCCCCTCGTCCTCCCCTGTGCCTCTGAGCCAGCAAATCGAGTCCTGCTTATTTTAATTTTTTTAATGACCCACTTAAATTTCTTTGTCACTTGAAGTCCTATTCGTTCAGTTTAAAATACAGAATAACATACCCTTGTCTAGGGGCTGCATTGTTTACTAATCAGAATGTAGTTTTACTGAAATCTGTGATAAAAAGCAGGCACATCCATCATATTGGTAGGTAAACATTAAAAAAAAATTATATATATATATATATATATATATATATATATATATATATATATATATATATATATAGTTAGTTACATCAGTAAGTACTTAAGCCTAGTAATTAGAAAATACTTTTTTTTTCTGTTTTCATAGGTATATTATGACTCTATCTGAGACCCTATCGGTAGACTACATTTTTTGGAAAGGAGTACCAGGGCCTTATCACCGCTGTAGATTGTGGGTTACTACACAGATCCATTGAGATTAAAAATTCAACTTCCTCTAATTTCCAAGGTTTGAAGAATCAAAGGCAATTGCAATTAAAAACGTGCTGGGACAATGGGGATTTAGCCAGGACAAAATGTTGTACTGTGCTGGAATTTAACTGGGCAACCCAGCAGACCAGCAACCAGGCTACACCCATAACAAGCACCTTAACCAATCCACAGACCAGCAACCAGACCACACCCATAGCAAGCACATCATATTCCATTACCACTCACCATTTGGGCATGCTCCCGCGTCAGATTCTTTAGCTTCTCCTCCATGCGCTGTAGAGACTGCAGAAGGTCTTCATTCTTCTTGGACAGCCTCTTGCTCTTTTCAAACAGCGGTTTCATCTGACTCTCCGTCTCTCGAACCCGCTTCAGCTAAACCAAACAAAAAAAGGCTTTGAAATACAATGCGATTGAAACGGTATCAGTATGCAGTATTCAGTATGCAGCTGCAGGGCATCATAGCAGACAGGCACTAAATTACTTTATAATAGGTGAAGCCAGTTTTTCCACTTGTTGCTATCAGAAATCAAAATCAGAAAGTCCTGTTTTGTAAACCTTTAAAGCCTAATTTTAACAAGATTTTGTTGCATTTTTGGCCAAGATTTAGTTAGTCCTTTATGTGTGTGTGTGAGAGAAGTTGCAACAGCAATCAAAGCATACAGTTAGGTTAGAAACATGGGAGTCAGGTTAATGTATGGGGTGAAATTTATTTATTTTTTAATATAAAATCTTTATGTAGCCAGAGTAATCAGACTCCTAGCTAATGCTGATGCATAATTCTGAATTTAATCACACCGCAATTGTGTAGTACATAATACATATTTTCATATTTTACACCCAGACTCCAGACAGGTTTCAAATCAATGACACTTCAGATTTAATGACAGTCTGCATGATCTATCTCTTCCTCTCACTGGTACAGGTGGTCACATTATCTAAATGTAACCATTGACCCTGCCAGCACCAGCGAGGCTAGACGAACTGAACCCATGCTGAGATTCCCCCTGCTTCAATATGCGTTCTTGACTAGAAAGATACAACTTTTCATGAGATCGCAGTGCAACATTCAACCAAAATTTCTAACATGGTTGAGCTTCATTCCCTTCAAAAACACAGATCACAAAAAAGTTTCTACCTATAATATTTTACAGATGGTTATAAATAAACCACCACAAAATATTTCTAAAATGACGCAGAATGTTATGACATTAAAAAGGAGTTCACACGCATGCCTGTTCAGAGAACCGCATGAGCCCAACATAAGGGCAATACAGACACATTTGCCCTGAAAATAAAAAAACACATTGAAGATAAAATCGATCACTAGTCATTAAAAAAAAGTTATAATTATGCTTATTTCATGCATTGTTTCCAATAGTATCATAATTACTGCATTGCTGGAGATATTCTGTCCCGATGGGGCATAAAATTCCAATAGAAGAGATTAGTGTTTTCTTTTTTCTTTATCAAGGATTGCTCATTACAGGGTTACCATTGCCTGAGATTGTGTTCTAGTTAAATACAATAAATGTACCATCCCCTCATTGTTAACGAGCCCCCCCCCCCCCTTAGTTCCCTTACCAGCTCGTTCCTTTCATCAGCGAGCAGTGTATTCCTGTCCTCCAGTTTGCGAATTACTGCATTCAGCTCTGCAATTTTCAACTGGAACCTCCGCAGATCTCTGTCATCCAGCTGCTGATATTGCAAGGTATATCATTAGTGCATTGCATAGCTAATTCCTTTGTTTTCTTACTCTGTCAGTGTGTAACAAATTCAATGACAAACTCAAAATATTAAAAAAAAAAAAAAAAGGAGCCTCAATCATAAATTTCCATACAGAACTGGTAAGAAGGCAGCACTGTTCCGAATGTCATTCTCATTAAAAGGCAGAATGCAGAGAGCAGTCTCTTAATTACAGTACAGCTTGTGGCTACCCCATTAAACTAGAGAGCACTGTAGCACTGTAGTTGCCCTAAAGTTATTATCTATAGGAGCGTAGAACAGAGCTACAGGAATTTTATTTAGCTACAACTTACTTTTCCACATGATCCATAGCTTTATTAGCTACACACTTTCAGGTGGTGCTGGATCCACCTGGACAGCAGGCTAGAACCCTTCTTTCTAGAAATAATTATTGCAACACATCAAAGGGCCTGTTATAGTTCAGTGTACTGCACTTTCTCACACAGTACTTTGATCGTTTTATCTATTTTTATCATCACGAGGCTTCTCTGCAACAACAGCTCACCGTGGTGCTGTGCGTCTCACCTGGCTCAGCGTGAAGTCTGTGTATTCTCCCAGCACTGGAGGAAGCTCTCGCTTGGGGCTGCTGTGATGTCGCTCAGCCTCCTTCACCTGCACCAACTGCTCACCCAGAGCTTCCTTCTGCAGGAGTAGCTTCTGAGCGTAGCCGGCCTGGACACCAAGCTCCTTCTCCGCGGCCAGAATCACCCTTTCCTTGCTTTTGATCTCATCCATCTAGACAACAATGGGAACAGGAAAACGCCATTAAGCATAAAGACTCTGAATCGTAATCGGAGATAACACCAAGGACACGGCCACTGGATAACAGCATAGACCATCCAATAATCATTTCTTTCTAAAATCCACAACCTAAAAGTTGCAGATTTCAGAAGGTATTTTACAAACCAAAAGAACTCAAAAGTTGCATGTGTTTCACTATGATTTTTGGAAAAAGAAAAAAGGGTTGAAATCAACTGATCTAAACGCTGGCAGATCTAAATAATGCCACTGTTTAAAAATGATTAAAGGTTTATAAAATCAAACATTATACAGTGCTTTTATTGGGCTCTAGATTAATTCAGTTAAGATCACCTGATTACACCCTAAGGTTAGCAAACAGTAAGCGTTAACTTTATATAACATATCCTGCCTTAAATTTGTGTTTATATATTTACTTAAATGATATAAGTAAATATATAGTGCCTATAGAAAGTCTACACCCCCTTGAACTGTTTTCACATTTTGTTGTCAGCACCAAAGTTTCATGCATTTAAATGAGGATGTTTTTTCCCCCACTAATCTATACATCATACTCCACACTGTTAAGGGAAAAAAAGTTTTTATTGAGAAATAAATTATATATTATACAAAACTGAAAGATTATAATTGGATAAGTCTCCACCCCCCTGAGTTAATACTTGGTGGAAGCACCTTTGGCAGCAATTACAGCTGTGAGTCTGTTTGGATAGGTCTCTACCAACTTTGCACACCTAGATTTGGCAATATTTGACCATTCTTCTTTACAAAACCGTTCAAGCTCTGTCAAGTTCCTTGGGGAGCATTGATGGATAGCAATCTTCAAGTCATACCACAAATTTTCGATTGGACTTAGGTCAGGGCTCTGACTGGGCCACTCAAGGACATTTACCTTTTTGTTCTTTAGCCACTCCAGTGTAGCTTTGGTTGTGTGCTTTGGGTTGTTGTCACGCTGAAAGGTGAACTTCCATCCCAGTTTCAGCTTTCTTGCAAAGGGCAGCAAGCTTTCCTTCAGATCCTCTATTCATCAATGCAAGTGGCTCTGTTTAAAGACATTGGTTTTCTTCTCAGCTCTCTGCTTTGGTTTGTAGAGCAGGTCTTCCCCCTCAATTCTACACTCTGCATTCATTCAGAATCGGGGCAGCCACTGCAGCGGCAGGTGCAAAGATTAACCAGCACCTAATCAAAAATATGGGTCGCTGGGCCTCATCAGCAGTCAAAGCCTACATTCGTTCTTCACCAGCTGAAATTGTTAGTATGTCTGGAGCGGGGACGACCTTTCTGCCTAGGCTACCGAATGTTTCCTTTTTTAAAATAAAATAAATTTAAATAATTTAAAATTAAATAAAATAAAGGGGGGTTTTCCTTCCCAATGTGTAGAGGGTCTCCACATAGTCGGTAGGGCACAGTTACTAATCCCTGTGTCACATTAAGCATTTTACTTTTGTGTTAAATGTTTTCTTTCTTTTTCTTTTCTATATACATTGGCAATTCTCTCTTTTTCTTCCCAAAAACGTCTTCAGTGAGGAGCCAGGGGTCCATTTTTAGGGGGGTTAGTGATTCCACTTTCTCCAGCCCTTTAAGCGTTGCTTCATTTACCTCATAGAGGAGGGTTCTCCATGAGTCAGAGGGGACCCCCCGGCCAAACCCCTCCTTTAGCATACATGATCCTTCATCTACTTCTCCTTCTGGCACTGATGCCTTTATTCATGTGAGGGCCCCAAGCGGCGGAACCCCTCACCTGTTTGTCAGGTCTCCTCAGCGACGGAACCCCCCCTTCTACTATGTTGGGCTTTTGAAGAGGTGGAACACTCTGCTCTATGTGTATTAACATCTTCTAACTTTGTTTTCTTTCTGGTTCGCGAGTCTCTTCGTATGTCGGGTAACCTCAAAGATGGTGCCCTTCTTTGGATGTCGGGTCATCTCAAAGACGATGGCCCCCCTCCTGTATGTCGGGTATTCTCAGCGACGGAACCCCCCTACTGCATTAGTTGGGCCATTGAAGAGTCATATGTGTTAATATTACTAACCAATATTTTTCTTTCGGGTTCACAAGCCTCTTTGTTTGTCGGGTCATCTCAGAGATGGTGATCCCCCTCCTGTTTGTCGGGTTTCCTCAATGACGGATCCCCTCTTATATGCGTAGGGCCTTTGAAGGACAGAGCCTCTCTTTACATGTTATTCGTTACTAACTATGTCTTAAAACATCTCAGCAGGTGGCCTTGTTCCGCCACGTGAAACTAACAATATTATTCGTAAATTAATAATAAACAAATATGAATTAAAAAAAAAAAATCCTATTTTGCAGATACAATGGAGTACTACATTTATTTTACAAGGACTGTAGCAATTTATTTTCATGGCGATTATTACAAGTGAAAATATTTATGTACAGTATATGAAGAGCAGCATAACAGGAGCACCACTGTATCTGTATGTCTGTCCTTTCTGTATGTACCTGTCCTTTCTTTCCTTGGTTGTTGCTAGTGCTGCGTGTTTGTGCATGCATCATGTGCAACTTTAAACGAGCTAACTGCTGTGTGAACTTAACACAATGCATTTGCTTTGTTTCCATGATTGAACTACCGGTAAGTCACTACTATTGGCAGACCTGAAACGTTATCGGTTTCGCTGCCTGATAACTTATAAGCTTACCTAGTTTTAAACATTATAAAGAATTAGAACATGGATTGGAGATTTCCTTTAAACTAACTGGTCAATACAAGGGCTTAAATCTGTGATGAAGGACCCTGAATGTTATCTTTCAAACTATGCGAATACATTACTTGTATATTTTACCTTTTGCCTGCTTGTTGAAAGAAAGTCGCCATTCTTGTAGTGCACATGCCCTCTGAATGTTGTCTGTCAATGTAAAATATTCTACCTCCTCGCAGTCCTATCTATTTATTTAAATTTAGTATAGCAAATATACAAAAATAAATCGAGAATGTGTTTGCTGTCAGTGGCAATACAGTAACCACAATAATACAGAAGCTCTCCGTTTTGAATGACGAGTTGAAATCAAACAACTGCATACAGTCTGATTAGTTTCAGCAACTTTATATAAGCATATCACAGTAACAACACAGGCACGTCACATCCCTTCTAAAACCAGGAGGAGGAGGCTTTGACTATGAACAAACACTGTGAACTGTGGACTTGCGCTGTTTTTTCTTGCTCTGTGCTCCTGCAGCTCGACATGATCGCCACTTCTACATTCAAAATGGAGCCTGGCGGTGATGCAAGCGCATTCTGTCTCAAAGGGATTGTTGCCTGGTCCTGACTGGATAGTAGATTAACCAACCTAACTCAGCATTAATTGGCTGGGCACTGTCACTGCGCCACTAAACACGCTTGCTCTGGGTTTTTATTTTGATCAGAAGCGCACATTTGGAGAAGCCACGCCCTACGGGGCAGACGCGTTTGACTTTAACCACGGCCTCTGTGATTGCACTCGTTTAATCACAATCAAGCCCTTGGTCTTGTTTCTGTACACCATCTTTCCATTTTTATTGTAAACTTTTCCTTGTTATAGTGGAAAACTAAAACCTGTAACCACTGCCTCTGTGATTGCACTCGTTTAATCACAATCAAGCCCTTGGTCTTGTTTCTGTACACCATCTTTCCCTTTTTATTGTAAACTTTTCCTTGTTATAGTGGAAAACTAAAACCTGTTTACAGAAAAAGAATGTAAAGATGACAAATTAAGCAAAAACAACAACAAAAAAACAGTTAAGAAAAACAAATTTAGCTGAACTACATGATAAAGCATCAAACCATTTTAATATGCCTTGACCTGCCTTGGAACTACAGTTGGCCGTGCTCCGGTTCCAGAGCCAGCGCTGAGGCCTGCAGCCAGAGTGGAGCTGCCCCGTTTTCTGAGCTGTGCTCCGGAGCAAGAGCGGAGCTGGAGCTGGGGGTGCCTGAACTGGAGAGGAGCTAGAGCCAGGTTCACTGGAGCACTCAGGAGCCTGGAGATGGAGCTGCTTCACTTTCTCCTACCTTTGACATTTTATGTAATAAACCTTCTTGACATATTAAGTTTAAACATTGTAATTAATAAAATAAATAACTATACAGTAGAATGCACACAAACTCCCCAAAAGTAATTTAATAGGCTGATCCCTGGAGCCAGCACTACACTTCAGCCATCAACACCAGGCAGAAGGCTATCTACATCATCAGATGGAAGGAAATGCAAATGGATGGAGACGCAGATGGATCACATTAGTTTACTGCAAAGTTACGTCTTAGTTGGTGCTTATCTTGGCTAGAGCCAAGTTCAAATCAGCATGAAGCTTTAACATCTACTCTCATGTAATGGAAATCATAATGTTCTATTTATACTGATATAATACAGAAGGGAAATACAAATTAAACAGAAAATATTTGAATTGTTGGAAAAGCTGGCTTTCACAAAACAAACAAAAAAAAAAACTCAGTGCATGGGAAATCTTTTCGGCTTGAAAAAGATGCTTTACTTTACTTACTACCTTTTGAATTCATGCAACTACAGTTTTAATTGTGCTGCTTTCTATGAGCACATTATCCCAAATGATGCCTCAATTATGTTAAATATATTAAACATGTTATAGATTTAATCTGGAAGGAAGTACATTTAAAGGATAGAATGCAATTGTGCTGTAATAGATTATACTTCTACTACTGGTCAATGACTTTTGGTTTTGCCGGCAAGTGCTTTTAAATGATATTACAACATGGATAAGGGATTTCCTGAAACCTGATTGGTCAATACAGGCCTTAACCCCTGGTAAGGACGTTGAATGTTAGTATCAATCAATCAAATCGATTGACTGGATGTTAGTATCCTTTTATATATATAATATATATATATATATATATATATATATAATATATATATATATACACACACAATATGACACAATATTCGCTTATGTGATTTACCTTTCTGCTTGATGAAAGAAAATCTTTGTCATTCTAGACCTACACGCCCTCCAAAATATATATTTCAGTTTCACCAATTTACCAGGTAACTTAAATACTGAAATGTACATAAAAACATGAACAAATATTATTTAGAAAATAATAAAATAATAATTCTCATCACCTAACCTTTTCTTGACCCCAGGGTCTAGTGATCACCTTACTTGTTAATGATTGTTGGTGAATAGGATTGAGTCGCAGTTTGCAAAGCATGCAGGTTTGTAAGAGCTACACTTGTGTTCTTTTCTGAAAAGAGACTAACACTTGAGGTAGCAGACTGTTTCTTCCAAAAAGCATGTACTACTAATAACAACTGATGACAGCCAGAATATAGTCTGGCAGTACAGCTAAACTCGCTATGCAAGGCTATAGCAGGCAATAAAATAACTGAGCTCTGTGGAGCTAAAGGCGCCCCAGCACTTCAAGGAGATCTGTAGATGCGAGATTTCATACACATTGCACTAGGTTTTAAAAGACACAGCACTGCTTACACTGCACATTGGATTCTGAAATGGCCACAAATTAGCAGGGTGTAGTCCCCAGGTGATTGGCGCAGGGCCTGGACTGGGGAGCAGAAACTCAGACTTGGTTTCACTAATTGTATTTTGCCTGTTATTGAATTGAATTTTCTTGTTCTGTATCTGGAAAGAACTTTCCCTGCATCTACTGAATAAACTACCAATTTTTTGAGAGGATGACAGACTATGTTCTTTTTTCTGCTGTATGTTCAACACAGAAGAAACACTTACCAGAATTACAACAAAGAGATTTAAACACTTACTGAGAAGGCACTCAAATTAGGTCACAGTTGATTCAGCATAATTTTACGTCAGTACCATTTCAGCACTCTCCAATACCAACATGGCTGAGCCACAGGAAAAGAAAACTGAGGAATAGATGTTGCCAGTTGTTTTCAATATGTACAACTGGGTAAAACGCAGTGCAAGTTGTGCCACGAGACACTTGGTGAGAAAACATTCAACCAGAAAAGGCACCTGAAAAAACATCACTGAAGTGTTTACAGCAAAATACAGCTGGGGCAAGAAAGAAAGAAAAAACAGCAACCTCAGCTAATCTAGTCGGTCATCCTGGGGGAATGCATAGCTGCAAGGGCTCTGAGCATTTTAAAATAAATAGCTTTCTAAAAAATTAACGCATACATGTCTATAAATAGGTCTTTCGCATCAGCTTTTCTACTCTCCTTAAATGCAACTGAAACATGTTATTCCATTCGTGTATCTCCATCACAACTGAGGAGCGCGTTAATAGTAAAAGTGGTTTAATTTACGTTTTATTTTATTTTCTGTGAAACCACTAAACGGACTTTTAAATCGTAAATCTTACTTTTTCATTTAAATGATAAAGCATCTCATCTTTATTAATTTAAACTGTTACCTGCGTGTGCTTGCAGATATTGGCTGCATGTCGTTGTAGCTTTTAAATGCATTTGAAAAGCAAGCTTTATAAATGCAATGCTTACTGGCCGTTTGTTTAAAATAGCCGAAGCAAGAATCAAACTGAGCTGCTTATTGGCTGTGGATAATATCAAGAAAGAGTGTAAAGTACCGTGACAGAGATATAAGAAAGCAGAACCAGGGAGGCAGGGACTTCTAGAGTTAAGAAAGAAGCCATCAGTTGCAGTTACTGTACATTTACCATTTGTTTTTTATTTATTTATTTTAAAAAGCTTTGCGTTGAGATGGCTTATAGCAAACCGCATAGCAACACTGTGTATTTGTAGCCTAATTAATCTTGTTTATGTTTGTTTACTTTTAAAGCAAAAAATACCCTAATGTTTAAAAGAAGTCTGCGTGTTGTTTCTGTTCACTAACATATTTATGGATATGTAAATTATTTTTCTATAGATGTTCGCAAAACCAACTTTTTCACATATCCGCCTATACCCCAGTCCACAGGGGGTCGGCTATGTGACGTTATACTGTACTGGAGTGGATTGCTCTTGATTTTTAACCATTTTGCACTGTCGAACATTTTGAGCGACAACTATAACATTTTTACCAAAGTTAAAATAAAACAATTCTAAGCATCACTTTCATGATTATTTGTAATAGTAAAGTTGTTGACATAACCTTTATTCTTTTCAGAAAGATCCTGAACCTACTTTGTCCAGGCTACCAACCCCCTTCAAGAAAGATGGTTTCAGTAAGACTGTTGAGCAATACATACTCTGGCACTGTATTTACTTTAAAGCAAGAACTAAAGTTTGCATCACGTTGCCATCTGTGGACCTGTACCAAAAATCAGAAGCATTTTTTAACAGTATCGTGCCACTTTGTTGACCAGAAGTGGAATGTGATTGCAAAATGCATTGGCTGCATTCCTACTCCCCAAACTGGGGAGAACATTGCCTTCTCAGTGCATAACCCTTTGGACTCCTATGATTTAAAGCAAGTCATGTATGTGCCGTTACTGGCAGTGGTGCTAATATTGCAAGTGCCTGCCAACTTCTTAAGTTGAAACGGCACCCTTGTTTAGCTCATACATTGCACCTCTGTGTGCCGGAAATTATTTTTCTGGAGCAGAAGATACTGGAGCCACTCTGGAGCTGGAGACAGAAAACTCGGAGCACTGCCAACCCTGCTTGGAACCACATTCGTCCTTCTGGTATCGAGCCACATTACTGACAAAAGCATGCCTGCAGGTACACAAGCAAGTACTGGCAAACAATACAACACTGACAGACCCCTAGTCCCTTAAACACTCACTACATGATGTACAGCCAGTCACAGAGGGCTAGATAGATCATGCTGTGCACCAGCTCTGACAGTCATTAGTACTGTAACTGGAGGTCACCACGTTCTCACTAGGGTTCCCATGCTGAGGAAATGTACCATGGCAGTCACACAGCTTACTTGAACTGAACTTCTGAATAACAACTTGTTTTATAATAAAACACAAATAAAAAACTAACTACCAACAGTAAATGGGGAATAACCTATAAATAACTGTAGAGACGGTAAGTAAACATGCTGCTCCAACAGTGGAAGTACCACATACTGAAGATAAGGAACAGCCTTAGCATTTCCTAGCCACTGGCACTGTGAACAAAGAATATCCCCCCCCCCTCTTAGCTTACCTCAAATCCTCAGCTGAATTCACATTTCCAATACAGCAAAGTTTATTTTTTATTTTTATTTCCTTTAATTCTTTTTCAAGTTCAAGGTGTTGTCAGATTTCCATGTCAATGACCCACTGCGTGAATACTCCGGTCGTCTGAGATTTCCCTTCTCACCCCAAGTGTCTTTCTCGTTATTATTCTCAGGTGGGTCTTATACCAACAGCAGCAGTAGAAGCAAAACTGGCACCATTTCCAAGCTGGATGAATAGCTTGTTGACTTCTGGCAAAAGGTTTTGATGATATGCAAGTCCTGCACAGCTGTACTCCAAGAATCCCACAGCATGTCTTGATCCCACTACAGGATATCCATTTCAGAGTAGGCCATTCTGTGTCTAGTTTTGTTCAAGTATTTTCTTCATTCAAGCCTTGATCCCATTACAAATTAATTAACAAATAATTAGCAAGTTCACAGTGTCAGTCCTGTCAGCATCTGCAGTGAGGAGGTGCAGCTGAGTGCAAAGCTGTCATAACCTGAATGTATTGTTTAATATAAAGAAAGGAAATGCAGCAGACTACCGTATGCATGCACAATACATTCCATTGGCATTGTTGGGCTAATTAAATCTTAATCCTGTTTTTAAATTGTATCACACAGAACCTGAGGATGCATGCAAAATGTATTCAGAGTAGAGGCCAATAAGATGAGCCCTTAAGCTTTTACGCTTCGACCCCCCCCACCCAAAAAAAAAAAAAAAAAAAATCTGTATAACATTAAATATACATTAGCTGTCCTACATTATGCACACAAAAATGTCTCTCACTTTCAATTGAAAGGAACCACGTTTTGCAAATATTATCTTTCATCAACTTACCCCCTCAGTTTAAATCCTAAAGTAATGCTGCTCAAAACTGTGTCAGTAAACATTCAATTTTTCCATCATCCACAGCTACCTTTGTCTCCTTTTTGACTATTCTCTGAAAACAAAAAAAAAAAAAACATAACATGCTACGGTAACCATAGAAACAGAGCGCTTGCACTGGCTTTGAAAAAAATAAAATCATATTCCCTATTATCCAATAATATTGAAATTATTTCCGATTTACTGCCGGAAGGAATGTGTTTCATGGAACTCCAGACTGGAAGCTGTGAAGCTGTGAAGCGTCTGAAATCCCTTCCCTTGTTATGTGTAGAAGACTGCATGAACAGTTTGTTTCACGGGGTTTATTACAAATATAAAAAAGTGCTAGGGTACTGCAATACCTTAAACACAGTTACAACATTGCATAGCTGTAGTAGTACCAGTAGTCGAATATATACTGTATGTAATTTGCAATTAGCAACTTTTATCAAAAATCTACTTCTAACATTATTCCTATCTCTACTGTACAATATTACACAACAATGTATGTGATGCATAATAAAGGCAGGTCTCATCGCTTAGATTTCACAACTGCAACAAGAATGACAACTGGAAAAGCAGTTCTTTAGACCTTTAAAGCATGACATATGTACAGTAATATATACCCGCTTATTACACCATGTAACAATTTTTTATTTATTTTTTGGTTCCTGGGTAGTAAGTGTTATTTCCTTATTGCTTATGCCTCAAAAGTATAGAAAATGGCTATTATTCCCCACAAACTTTGCTTTTGTGACCAGGACAGTGATATTTTGAAATGTACCTATTTTCCAGAACATTCCAGATAGATTCAGTGCTGAGTAAACTTGGAGTAACTTCTAGAACTTTCCAGTAATATAAATAGTAGTATAAATACAGGGGCCTTAAGCCCACCAGTTCAGTTTAGTTCCAGCTGCCTAAGTGGATACATATCTGCATTTTTCTGAGATGGCATCAAGAAGCTGCAAGCATCCGGCAGACGCATTTTGCTATATCTGCGGCCAATTTATCAAGACAAGAGCGAAAAAGTACTCAGTGGAAGCATCTGCTAAGATGTGTGAGGCCTACAAGGCATATTTCGGCATGCCTGTCAGGGATCAAGACAAACCCTGGGCACCTCATTTCACCTGCGAGCACTGCAAAAAAACTCTGGAAGGTAAGATGGACAATTGTTGCTCGGAATTTTATGTTAGAAAATTTGTTAATTTTTAAAATTGTAAAAGTTTTTAATTTTAAAATGTTTTACAATTTTCAATGTTATTGAAAAAATATATCATTGTAACAGGGAGAGATCTGTGCTGACTCTGCTGGCGTGTTCACGGGCTGCAGGAAGAGGGCAGCAGTCGTCCAACAACCACCTGTGAGTCACGGCAGTGACACGGGGAGGTGGGAAAGTGGGTGTGTGGACTTTCCCCCTCTCTGAATGGCTGAGAGGCGCGTCTTGGGAGATTGTTAGCCCTATAAATTAAAGCTCTGTTGTTTCCTCAGGTCTGCCCACTTAGACGCAATGAGAGTGCAGAAGCTCTGATCCAGGACCGGGAATCAGGCGAAACAAAGAGTTTCATAGCGAGATAGAGACAGCGGGGAACCCTTGGGCAGACCCCGGTGTATTGTGAAAGAACAGGCTAGTTAGCCTACAGAGTAGGACGGTGATCCGGGTTGTGCGGGTAGCAGTGCAAACAGCAGCAAGAACGCTGTCCCCGGATCGGATGATGGATTACCCCACGCTGAAAACCGTCATCCTTAATCGCGTGAGGGCCACACCGGAGGGGTATCGGAAGAAATTCCGAGAGGAGCAGTTTGCGGTAGGGGAGCACCCACGAGCCACCGCCCACCGTCTGAAGGATTACGCCCTGGGTTGGTTGAACCCAGAGCTGAACACCAAAGCCAGGGTGGTGGAGGTGATCGTGGTGGAGCGCTTCCTGGACTGTCTAGCCCGGGAACCTCGGCTGTGGGTCCAGCAGCAGGCACCAGACACGCTGGACCGGGCGGTCGAACTTGCCGACGTACCAGGCAGCGGAACCAACGCCCGCGAAACTGCCCGGGAGGAGTGCGGCTACTGGATCGTCCCCTCAACTGGCCCCGGAAAGGGCGAAGGGACTGGGGGGTAGGGGTAGTCCAGGATTTGGTCAGGGGGTGTCGGCGGGAGCTCCCGGCCCGGGTACTGGGGCAGGGTGGGGATACCCACAGGCTGCTGCAGTGTCGGACCGGGGTCTCGCGCGGACGCCTTATCGGCGAGCCCCTTTTATGGCTCCAGTGTTTCCCCCTCTTTCCAAAACTTTGGGGGGAGAAACCAGCTCACCGAGGTGTTGGACGTGCAGGGAGGTGGGCCACCTCTCCCGGGACTGCCCCGTGATGGAGTGTGACCTCAGCCGAAGAGGTAGGCGCGTTCAATGACCTCAGTCACTTCAGCACCCGGGTTTTGTTATTCCTGTGACAGTGGATGGTACAAAAACCCAGGCTCTTCTGGACTCAGGGTGTAGTCAGTCTCTGGTACAGGAGAGCCTAATCTCACCGGGGCATAAACGCATATTGGGACGGGTGCATATTAAATGTATTCATGGGGATGTCCGCTCTTATCCCAAGATCAATGTGTGTATGACTATTGGCCAGCAGGTGACGCAGGTGCAGGTAGGATTATGTCCTCGATTGCCGGTACCAGTAGTTCTGGGACGGGACTGTGAGCAGTTTAAAGATTGGTTGGCTGCTCTGACAGCCCCGTTTTCTTTATTGGCTAAGAAAGAGGAAGTAATTGGAGAGATTTTTCCCTTTCGCGATCCAGAGTGGTTTTGCCATAGATTTAAACCCCGTAAAACTAAACGGGAGCGTCGGATCGCTAAGAATGAGGGCTGGCAATGGAGGGAGTCGGAGAAGTTTCAGGTGGGGGCGGTTGGTGAAGAGTCTGGGGGGGAGGTCGCGGAGCCAGCGCAGGGGTCTGGCTCGGCTGCCTCTGCTCGGGACCGACCTGACCCCGAGTTGGAAGCCATGGGAGCTGATTTCTTAGCTCGCTCCCGTGACTTCCGACTCGAGCAAGGGCGTGACGACGTGCTGGGCAGGCTCTTTGACCAAGCAGCGGTGGTTAATGGTCGGGTGGTCGAGCCCAGACGCGCCGCCACGTACCCCCACTTTGAAATTGATCGAGACCTACTGTACCGTGTTGATAAATTACCCCAGACCGGTGAAGTGCGTCATCAGTTGCTCATTCCTCAGCCCTTTAAGGAGGATTTGTTGCAGCTGGCTCACGCTATTCCCCTGTCTGGTCATTTGGGAAGGGATAAAACTAAAGCAAGGCTTGTGTCACGGTTCTTCTGGCTGGGGCTGGATGGCGATGTTAAGCGGTTTTGTGAGCGTTGTGGGGAATGTCAGAAGGCCAGCCCTAGAGCCGTTCCACGAGCCCCACTGGTGCCTTTGCCCCTAGTGGAAGCTCCGTTTGAGCGTATTGGGATGGACATAGTTGGGCCACTAGAAAGGAGTGCGGCAGGATACACCCACCTACTTGTCATTCTGGATTACGCTACGCGTTATCCAGAGGCAATTCCCCTCCGATCTATGTCCGCTAAGTCTGTTGCCAACGAGCTTGTGAAGGTTTTCTCCCGGGTGGGGATTCCCAAGGAGATACTAACCGATCAAGGCACCAATTTTATGTCCCGGCTAATCCGCGGAACATGTAAGCTTTTGGGAATTAAGACCATTAGGACCTCGGTGTTTCATCCTCAGACCGACGGTTTGGTGGAACGCTTTAATAAGACCCTTAAGAACATGTTGCGCAGATTTATTCATAGTGATGTGCGTTACTGGGACCAGCTGATTCCTCCCCTTCTCTTTGCGATCAGAGAGGTTCCCCAGGCTTCTACGGGGTTTTCACCATTCGAGCTGTTGTATGGGCGGAGACCCCGGGGCGTGCTCGATCTGGTCAGAGAGATGTGGGAGGAGCAGCAGGACAATTCGACCAATACCGTCCGGTATGTGTTGGACCTGCGCAAACGTCTTGAGTCTGTGGGGAAATGGGCGCATGACAATTTGCAGCAGGCACAGCACAGACAGGAGACACAATATAACCGAGGAGCCCGGTTGCGCACATTTCAGCCGGGGGATAAGGTACTTCTCTTATTACCCAGTTCTGAGTCGAAACTCTTGGCTAAGTGGCAAGGACCCTTTGAGGTTACACGCCAGGTTGGGAAGGTGGACTATGAGATCTGCCAGCCGGAGCGACGGACAGAGAAACACATTTACCATATCAATCTCTTAAAGCCTTGGTTACAACCAGAGGCGTTGTTAGTGGCGCATGCAGATGACGTCACGGACCTGGGACCTGATCTTTCTGTGTTGGCAAGAAAAGGATCGGTACAGATTGCTGAGAATCTGACACCAACGCAGAAATGTCAGGCTCACGGTCTGGTGGCGGAGTTTCCTGACGTGTTCTCTTCAGTCCCGGGGCAGACTCGAGTAGCCCATCATCACATTGATATTGAGCCGGGGGCGCTAGTTCGCCAGAGGCCGTACCGTATACCTGAGCGTAAAAGACAGGTAATAAAAGCGGAAATTGACGAAATGCTGAGACTGGGGGTAATAGAAGAGTCCCAAAGTGACTGGAACAGTCCGGTCGTGTTAGTCGATAAGCCAGACGGGTCAACTCGATTTTGCATTGATTTCAGACGAATCAATGAGAAATCGAAATTTGACGCTTATCCAATGCCCCGAGTAGATGAGTTGCTGGAGCGTCTAGGCACAGCTCATTTTATGACGACACTGGATTTAACGAAGGGGTACTGGCAGATACCCCTGACCCCGGAATCTAGAGAGAGGACGGCGTTTTCGACTCCCTTCGGGTTGTACCAATTCAGGACCATGCCCTTTGGGTTGCACGGAGCCCCCGCCACTTTCCAGCGGATGATGGATCGCATCTTGCGGCCCCATCAGCAGTACGCCGCTGCTTACATAGATGACGTGGTTATCCACAGTGAGGATTGGCCGAGTCATCTGTGTAAGGTAGCGGCGGTGCTGCAATCCTTGCGGGAGGCGGGGCTCACTGCTAACCCAAAGAAGTGTGCCATTGGGAAGAGTGAGTCAGAGTATTTGGGGTATCGAGTAGGGGGCGGCCAGATCAGACCGCTAGTTGCTAAGGTGAAAGCCTTGGCTGACTGGCCGGTTCCTACAACCAAAACCCAGGTGCGCTCTTTCTTGGGACTAGAGGGCTACTATAGAAAGTTCATCCCGAGTTTCGCTACGCTCGCTGCTCCCTTGACAGACCTCACCCGGAAGGCTGCCCCAAATACGGTTCAGTGGACGGAGTCGTGCCAGAGGGCCTTTCTCGCCTTGAAGCGGAGGCTGTGTAGTAAGCCAGTACTATGCAGCCCGGATTTTGGTAAGAGGTTCACCCTGCAGACGGATGCGTCAGAGACAGGTCTCGGGGCAGTGTTGTCGCAGGAGGTTCGGGGAAGCAAGCACCCAGTCCTGTATATCAGCAGGAAGCTCCTTCCCCGCGAGAAAAATTATACCACTATCGAGAAGGAGTGTCTCGCGGTAAAATGGGTAGTCGAGTCACTCCGGTACTACCTCCTGGGGCGACACTTCACCCTGGTTACAGATCATGCCCCCTTAGCATGGCTTCACCAGATGAGAGATAGCAACGCCAGAATCACACGGTGGTACTTGGCCTTGCAGCCCTATGCCTTCAGGGTAGTCCACCGAGCAGGAAAGCTGCATCAAAATGCAGACTTTTTCTCTCGGGAAGGCATGGGGGTGTAAGATTTTCGAATGAACCGGTGGTGTCATTCTGAGGGGAAGGATATGTAACAGGGAGAGATCTGTGCTGACTCTGCTGGCGTGTTCATGGGCTGCAGGAAGAGGACGGCAGTCGTCCCAACAACCGCCTGCGAGTCATGCCAGTGACACGGGGAGGGGGGAAAGTGGGTGTGTGGACTTTCCCCCTCTCTGAATGGCTGAGAGGCGAGTCTTGGGGAGATTGCTAGCCCTATAAAAAAATGCTCTGCTGTTTCCTCAGCTCTGTCCACTTAGACGCAACGAGAGTGCGGAAGCTCTGATCCAGGACCGGAAATCAGGCGAAACAAAGAGTTTCATAGCGAGACAAAGAGAGCGGGGAACCCTTGGGCAGTATTGTGAAAGAACAGGCTAGTTAGCCTACAGAGTAGGACGGTGATCTGGGTTGTGCGGGTAGCGGCGACCGGGATAACACTGCCGAGTGCAGCACCTTTTATTTGTAGTTTCATTACTGTTTTATTTTCCATTGTTCTTTTCGCCTTCTGTTTTCATTATTATTTCTTTGAGCACCTGCGAGTGCACTTGCTGTTCACGTACCAGCTGTGGTATTTCCGTGGTGCTGTCTATTATCGTTGATAGGCAGCCCACGGTCAACAGTGCCCTCTGCCGGAAAAAGCAAGAACTGTTTGCAAATAAAACTGGGCACCTGTGTGGTGTTTTTAAGTACACCTGTCTGTCTCCCAGTCAGTGAATTACCCACACCCCTTCCACACCCCTTCCACAATCATATATGAAAAAATCTCTTACACATTAGTCATGGGTGAAATAAATGTATTTTTGTAGGATGGTACAGAAGGGAAAAGAGAGCCATGAAGTTCGCTATCCCAAGAATTTGGTGGGAACCCACTGACCACTCAAGCAACTGATACTTCTGCATGGTGGACCCTTCGAAGCGTCGGACTGGCAAGAATGCACCTGCTATCACGTATCCGGACCTTCCTTCATCCATCGCCCTGGTGCCACACTTCCATGAGCTCCCCGTACCTACTCCTCCGGAGAGAGAGCAGCCGTCTTTAGAAGACAGCAGCAAGTCAGAGAGCGAGGAAGACGTTGTAGATCCAGATGACAATTTCAGAGGTGGAGCTGAGGAGAGAAACCCATACTACCCCAACCAAAAAGACCTCAATGACTTGATTAGAGATCTTGGTCTCACCAAGTCCAATGCTGAGCTTTTGACGTCTAGGCTCAAGCAGTGGAACTTGTTGGATGAAAGTGTACAAGTCGCAGATCAGAGGAAGCGTCACCAACCTTTTTCCAGCTTCTTCACCCGTCAAGATGGGCTCTGCTTCTGCCACAATGTGACCAGTCTGTTCGAGGCAATCGGAATCGCCTGTAACCAGAATGAGTGGCGCCTCTTCATTGACAGCTCATCCAGGAGCCTCAAAGCCATGCTGCTCCATAATGGTAACAAGTACCCGTCTCTTCCCCTGGCTCACTCAGTGCATCTCAAAGAGGATTACAACAGCATCAAGACTTTGCTGGACGCCTTGAAGTATGATGAGTATGGCTGGGAGGTCACACGAGACTTCAAAATGGTGGCATTCCTGATGGGTCTCCAAGGTGGTTTTACCAAGTTTCCCTGCTATCTTTGCCTTTGGGACAGCACTACCACAGGCGGGACTGGCCACAGCGGACCGAGTTCTCTGTGGGGAGGAACAACGTCAAGTGGGAGCCACTGGTGGACCCCCGGAAGGTGCAGATGCCACCACTGCACATCAAATTGGGCCTTATGAAACAATTTGTCAGAGCTCTAGATAAGGAGTCGGCAGCCTTCAAGTACCTTCAAGACTTCTTCCCTAAGCTGTCTGAGGCAAAGGTCAAAGCCGGTGTCTTCGTCGGACCACAGATAAAGAAGATCCTGGAGTGCAATGAATTCCCCAAGAAGCTCACTAGTAAGGAGAAAGCGGCTTGGAACAGCTTTGTCGCAGTGGTTCGGGGCTTCCTGGGCAATCACAAGGCCGAAAACTATGTGGAGCTGGTTGAGACTCTGGTGAAGAACTACGGCACAATGGGCTGTAGGATGTCCCTCAAAGTCCATATCCTTGATGCTCATCTTGATAAATTCAAGGAGAACATGGGAGCGTACTTGGAGGAGCAAGGCGAGCGCTTCCACCAGGATATACTGGACTTTGAACGCCGCTACCAAGGACAGTATAACGAGAACATGATGGGAGACTACATTTGGGGGCTGATTCGTGAAAGTGATTTACAGTATAATCGTAAATCCCGAAAAACTACTCACTTCTAAATCTTTTGTTGTCATTTTTGTATACTTTAGTATAAATACATGTTAATTTGGATTCATATGTTGTTTTTTTTTCTGACTTTATGTGAACGAAAAGACACAAATTCGCCCGTTTTCTCATTGGAAATAGTGATATTTCAAAATATCACTGTCCTGGTCACAAAAGCAAAGTTTGTGGGGAATAATAGCCATTTTCTATACTTTTGAGGCATAAGCAATTAGGAAATAACACTTACTACCCAGGAACAAAAATTGTGTTACATAGTTTGTTATTATTATTATTATTATTATTATTATTATTATTATTATTATTATTATTATTATTATTATTATATAGCTCCTTTCATAGTGGACCACCATAACAAAGCGCTTTACAGTGGTAGGCTGTAAATTGTGCATATATGCAGAGTCACTTACAATAGGACATTGATTTAACATCTCATCTGCAGGATGGAGCACAAGGAGGTTTTCCTCACAGTGACACAGTGTCAGTCAGGGGCAGAGGTGGGATTTAAACCAGTGACCTTCTGGATAAAAAAAACCCTGGACTTTAACCACTGGACCACACTGCCTCCAATGATAATGAAGGGAGATCTGACATTTAACAAAAAATGTAGGAGTCATTCTAAGAATTTCCAGCAGCTTTAAGTTACTAACTGTTAATGAAACTGTTCCATTAATTTCTATGCTACTTATTCAAAATTCAATCTTATTACGTTGCACATTACCATACATCTGGTCTATAGAAAGGCCTTTTTTAAAAAAAAAAAACTGTGTAATAATCATAATTGTTGAAAAGGGATCCAGTGCAGGTTTTTAAAATTAGAAAGATTAGAAATGAAAGTTAGACTTCTTCAAAAGGGATTTTCAAAAAGGAAACACAATGCATTTAACAACGTCATTAGCTCTAAACTTGGAATAATCTACAGTAGAAGTAACATTGTAAAACAAAATATTTTCTTTTCTACAACTGGCTGAAAAATGATCACTAAAAACACCATCACTTGATAGTTCACCTCATTATTTATACAAATATTGATTTTTTGTCATATTCAATGCAACAGAGTTCATATTATCATTATTATTATTATTATTTTAAAATGATCTAATTTTAGAATCTATATCACAAAAAAACACATTTTCTCAATTCTAAACACGCTTACCTTCTGTTTCATACATTTGCACATTATGAGAATAGAATACTGCTAAAAGGTCTTCACGTGTTGTGTTTACTTTACTCAGGAGCCTGTTCGCAGACAACCCCGCTCTCTGCCGTCAAGGACTTGTTGCTTATTCTCATTAGTGGAATAACTACAGTACTCCAAGAACTTTCTCAGAGCATCGCTTATATGTTTATCCACACAAAAACACACAGTTCAACTGTTTTTGAGGTTTGTAGTATTGTAATAATTACACTGACAGATGACACAAAGTTTATTCAATTTGATTTGGTTTGTAATAGCTTCAAATAATTAAAAGTTATGGATGTATTCAACTACTCCCCCAGGACAGATTGAGGGGGTATAGGCTTCTTTCTTTAAGCGGTGGGACAATTTGACTTAAATGGAGGTCTGGCTACAGTTCTGACATCTTCTACAGCAGCAATCTGGTTAAAGCACTGTATTCAAAAACTGTCTGAATCTGTGGATGATGTACAGATTGTTAAGAGAATCATTTCTGTAGGCTTACATGTATGTCAGCCAACTTAACCTTGTTCTAAACTTTACTGCAGCTGCCACTCTGGGGAGAAAGCTTTGACAAGCATGTTCCGTCTCGCACAGCAAGATTCATCTGCTCTTTGCAATTGCAGATCCCTTTTGTAAGTTTAATTAAATGCAAGTCTCTTAAGAATTTTAAGTCTGCATTTACATAGGAATACTGGATTAAAAGCAAACATTTAGTGCCTGAGATACTGTTCAATTTATTTTCCTAAAACACACCATTTAAAAAGACACTGTGGTTTATTTTAAAGATCTAAATGCAGCAGTTCTAAATATAAAAACATAAGAAAGGTTAAATGAGGAGGCCAGTTCAGCCCATCTTGCTCGTTGGTTTTTAGTAGCTTGTCGATCCCAGAATCTCATCAAGCAGCTTCTTGAAGGATCGCAGGGTGTTGGCTTCAACAACATTCCCACAATTCTCTGTGTGAAAAAATGCCTCATTTTCTGTTCTGAATGCCCCTTTATCTAATCTCCATTTGTGACCCCTGGCCCTGGGTCGACATTGTCAATATCTTTTACAATTTTGAATGCTTGAATCAGATCGTCGTGTAGTCTTCTTTGGTCAAGACTGAATAGATTCAATTATTTTAGCCTGTTTGCACATGACATCCCTTTTAAACCAAGAATAATTCTGGTTGCTCCTCTTTGCAGTCTTTCTAGGTTGCAATATCCTTTTAGTAGCGAGGTGACCAGAACGAACAAAATATTCTAGAACAGGTCTTACTAATGCATTGTAAAATTTTAGCATTACGTCCCTTGATTTCAATTCAACAGTTTTCAGTATATAGCCAAGCATTTTGTTGGCCTTTTTTATAGGTTCCCCACATTGCTTAGATGAAGACATTTCTGTGTCAACATAAACTCCTAGCTCTTTTTCATAGATTCCTTCTTCAATTTCAGTATCTCCCATATGGTATTTATAATGGACATTTGTATTGCCTGCATGCAGTACCTTACACTTTCCTTTATTAAATGTCATTTTGAATGACTGTGGCAAAGTGTAGAATATGTGCAGGTGAGTGCAGTGCAGAGCGGATTACAGAGATGAATGATTTACAGGTGCAAGGGTGTTTATTAATGATTATAATGTCCAGAGCCTTATGGCAAAACCTGCAAACAATAATAATGATGGAAGTGGTACAGCGGCGTGTATCACTCCTGTTTGTAAAATCCTAAGGGTCTGACGCGCAACCAAAAAGTCCCGTCTTTTCTCACCCACACAAAACACAGACACAGTTCCTACAGTGTGTGAATTAAGTGCTCGTGGTGCAAAGATAGTTCTGAAGTGAAAAGTGAGTGTTGATGTCCGGGTTTAATGCTGGTCTGCGGCTACAGCTCCAGATCGTGCGAGTACTCTTTGAAAGACAAACAAACAGTGTTACAAGGCAGACGAACACTCAGAACACTCACGGTTTATCCACAAATTACGGGCTCCTTCTAGGTTGTTGCTAACCATCTACAAAGGAACAGTTCACTGAAGCTGCGCCCCCCTATTTATACCCTCGCCCATGACCCCTAGGTTAATGAGCGCATCCGCTCCTCCAATCCTTGGATGCCACGCCGTCTACCGTCTGGGTCAGTGAGCTTGGGTGCCATAGCTCCGCCCCCTTCCTAAATGGCCAACTTCCACCTACCCTACGGAATAAATTGTCTTGCCATTTGCTTAAGATTACTCTGTTCCTTCTTTCTAGTGCTCTCACAGGTCGGGAAGGAGATCTAACACTAAGCGTCATTCGATTTCTGTCACATATCCCACCGCTCAGAGTGGAGCTGAAGGAACACTCGGCTAAATCTACCTTTCCCATTACTCCCCCCTCCCAGGAAAAAATAAAAATAAAAAATCTGCATTTTGGTGGTCTTTCCCTGCACGGTGTACCATGTGGTACATGAAGGGCTGCAATGCCAGATACCACCGAGTTATTCGGCATTGCTGTCCTTCATTGTGCTTAACCACTTGAATGGGGTGTGGTCAGTGACGAGATCAAATGAGTGCCCCAGCAGGTAGTATCTTAAAGAGTGAGTAGCCCATTTAATGTCTAAACACTCCTTTTCGACGATGGAGTAGTTGCGCTCCTGATGGAGCTTTTTTTTTTTTACTAATGTACAGTATGGGATGTTCTACTCAGTTTACCCTTTGGGACAGGACTGCACCCAAACCCACATCCGACGCATCGGTGTGGAGGAAGAATCTCTTGGTGAAGTCTGGAGTAATGAGAGCGGGGGCCTGGCACAGTTTCTGCTTGACAGTACCAAACGTACCAATTAATTAAATTTGGTGCACTCTTTCTGGTGAGGTCAATTAAGGGATTGACCACTGTGGCATACTCTGGGGTAAAGCGGTGGTAATAACCAGCCAACCCCAACAGAGACCTCATCTCAGCCTTGGTTTTGGGGATTGCCGCATTCACCAAGGCCTGGACCTTGCTGACAAAGGGTTTCACCCTACCATTATAAACCCCAAACATTGTGTCTCTTTTTTTGCAAACGTACATTTTCGCAGATTGGCTGTTAGCCGGGCTGCCCTTAGAGACTGAAGGACGGCTGCAATCCTAGCCAAATGCTCTCGCCAGGTGGAGCATTAAATGACCACATCGTCAATATACGCTGCTGCATATTCACGATGTGGATGTAAAACCTGGTCCATAAGTCTCTGAAAGGCAGCGGGCACACCATGTAGCCCAAAAGGCATAGTTGTGAAATGGAACAGCCCCTCTGGAGTTGAAAATGCAGTTTTTTCTCTGGATCTATGAGTTAACGGGATCTGCCAGTATCCTTTCATCAGGTCCAGAGTGGAAATAAACCCTGCCTTCCCCAGTCTATCGTGAAGTTCATCGACCCAAGGCATGGGATACGCAACAAACTTGGCAATGGCGTTTACCTCACGGAAATCCACACAAAAACGGTTGGTGCTGAATTTATTTTTCGTTACGGCGATCAGACTGTCTAATTTCATAATTCACCTTTCCTATAACCCGAATCACTTCATATGGCCCCTGCCATTTAGCAGTTTGGATTCTGTTGAGGGAAGCAGCAGCATTACCTTGTCTCCAGGTGAAAAGGTTCAAATCAAGGCATTTTGATTGTAATGCTGCTGTTGTCGGTGCTGAGCCGCTTTGAGATTGTCCTGGGCCAAACGACCGACCAAATCTAGGCAATCTTCAAGTAGGAGCACATGCTGCACTACATTTTTAGACAAGCCTTTGTACTCCTCCCATCCCTCTCTCAACAGATCGAGAATGCTGCGTCATGACATGAATGTCAAACATGTCGAACTCTGCGGCACCTCTCTCACTGCGAAAAGGAGGTCGGAAGCAGCGATGCCCAGTGTTTTTGCTCTTGATTTACAAATTGTCTCAGCATTGCCTTCAGGGTCTGATTAAAGCGTTCCACCAAACAGTCCGTCTGCGGATGATAAACAGACGTTCTCACGGGACGTATTTTTAGTATTTTATATACCTGCTGTAACGTGTTTGACAAAAAATTTGTTCCATGATCAGTCAATATCTCCTTGGGGATCCCTACTTTTGCCATAATCTGCACTAGTTCTTTGGCTATCGCCACAGCACTAGTGGACCTCAATGGAACTGCCTCCGGGTATCGTGTTGCGTAATCTACCACCACTAATATATGGGTATACCCAGAATCAGAAGGTAGCAAGGGGCCGACTATGTCCATTGAGATGCGTTCAAAGGGGGTGGAAATAATCGGTAGTGGAACCAAAGGGGTGTGGCACACTCGAACCTCCGCTACTCGCTGGCAGTCTAGGCATGTGGCTACATATCTCGACACATCTCTATAAAGTCCTAGCCAAAAAAATCGAGCCAATATTCGTTCCCTTGTCTTGTCTGCTACGAGGTGCCCCGCAAAAGGGATATCATGACCTCCAGCCAACAGGACGGGGGAACCAATAATTGGTTTACAGGCTGTCCTGTGCCCGCAGCCAGGTTTACCCTATACAGTAATTGCCCCTTGAAAATGAAGTGTGGAAATACTAGTGCCCCAGCGCCTTTAACATACCTACCTTCAATAGACCGGACCTGTCCCCAAATGTGCATCAGTGAGGGGTCGTTTTTCTGGCCCCAAACTATGTCCACATTTGAGTGCCACATGTCTGGTATATTGAGAGGGGCCGGAGCAACATCTGCCCTTAATGGCCCAGTAACCTCGCCCTCTCAGTCACAGTGCGTTCCGACCCCCTTTGATTGGCGTTTTTCACTGTTATAGCAGGCTCCGACCAGCCCCCAGCCTTGTCTCATTAATGCTCCCTCCCATTTCCGCAACCTTCTCTCTATTTGTTTTTCTCGGGCGGAATAGGGGAGAAAACATTTCCGTTTGAAAGGGGAAGACATTACCAATCATTTCCCTTTCGGCTTTTTCTGCCACATTTACATGTACGGTCGGGACTGCCATTCATTTCACCAAATCTTTGTAGTTTGGCCAGTCTCGACCCAGAATAACTGGATGTGGTAGTCTTTCCGCCACCCCAACTAGCAGGTGACGTTTTATCTGACCAACTGATAAATATGCTTTAACTGTGGGGTATGTTGCCATGTCTCCATGGATAAAGGAGATCACCACCTGACCTTGTGGCTGCCACAACACACCGCTCAAGACAGATGCTCAAATTAAGGTCTGCTCACACCCTGTGTCCACTAATGCATGGGTTTTCACATTACCCCAAATCACATTAACAATACAAGGCCCCTCCCGACCATTTTTCTCTCGCTTACCCGCTTCAGATGCCAGATTGCATACGGCCACGTCACACTCCATCGCAAATGGGCACGACCTGGCCTGATGACCCGGTGATGGCATCTAAAACAGGTAGGGGAAGAGGAGGGTACAGGGGTTAGTGATCTGTCCCGCTGCTGGTATGGCAACGGGGCAGGGGTAGCACCTCTACCCCAGCTGGGGGCCAACCTTGGTCTCCATGGTGGGGAGGCAAGGTTGCCCATTGGGGCTGGTGCTCTAGGAGGTCGTTGACCCTGTCCCGGTGGTAGGGTTGGTGGAGCAGAGGGAGGAGATGGGGCTCGGATGGTCCGTTGAACTGGCGCAGTGAGTAGTCCAGTCTGGGTTGATAACAGGGAGTCCTCGAAGTCCTCAGCGAGTTTTACTACCTGGTCCAGGTTGTCGGGGTTGTGGCGCCGTATCCACGCTTGGGTCTCGTCGCCGACCACATGGCAAAACTGTTCAATCACTATGGTCTCACCCATCTGCGCGCTTGATTTTAGAGCTGGGGTGAGCCAGTGTACCATGTGGTCACAAAATTTCTGCGCGACCACCCTGGGGCGTATATTCGGGGAACTCTTGTACTCCCTGAACCTCACACACTGAGTTTCCTTGGTAATATTAAGACGGCGGAGAATGGCCAGTTTTACCAGGTCATACTGAGTGGCGTCGTCATCGCCCATCACCTGGTATGCTGCCTGAGCTTCACCAATCATGCAGGGTCCTATTTGACTTGCTCAGTACTGTCGGGGCCGTGATGCGGTGGTAGTCAACCACTCAAATGCCACCAGGTATGCTTCTGGGTCATCCTCCACCATCATTTTGTGTGCCCTTGCCTTTGGCGCCGTCATTCTCAGTTCTGCTGATACTGGGGGAGGTATCGCCTGCCCTACCCTCTCGATCAGTACCTCTCCTCTCTCCATCTCTCCTCCACCTCCCGTCTGCCGTTCAGCTGCTCCAGCAGCGCCGACAGTGCTGCGTAGTCCATCCCACGCTAACACCACGTGTGGTAAAGTGGTGAATACGTGCAGGTGAATGCAGTGCAGAGCGGATTAATCACACAGACAAATGATTCACAGGTGCAAGAGTGTTTATTAATGATTATAAAGTCCAGAGCCTTATGGCAAAACCTGCACAATAATAATGATGGAAGTGGTACAGCAGCGTGTATCACTCCTGTTTGTAATCCCAAAAAGCCCCATCTCTTCTCACCCCCACAAAACATAAACACAGTTCCTACAGTGAGTGAATTAAGTGCTCGTGGTGCAAAGACAGTTCCGAAGTGAAAAGTAAGTGTTGATGTCCGGGTTTAATGCTGGCTTGCGGCTACAGCTCCTGATCATGCAAGTACACTTTGAAAGACAAACAACACAAACAAATAGCGTTACAAGACAGACGAACACACAAATTACGGGCTCCTAGGTTGTTGCTAACCATCTACAAAGGAACAGATCACTGAAGCTGCGCCCTCCTATTTATACCCTCGCCCATGACCTCTAGGTTAACGAACGCATCCGCTTCTCCAATCCTCGGACGCCACGCCGTCTACCGTCCGGGTCAGTGAGCTTGGGTGCCGTAGCTCCGCCCCCTTCCTAAATGGCTGACTTCCACCTACCCTAAAGAATAAACTGTCATTCCATTTGCTTAAGGTTAATCTGTTCCTTCCTTTTTAGTGCCCTCACAGGTCAGGAAGGAGATCTAATACCAAGCGTCATTTGAACTCTGTCACAATGACCTTTGCTGCTGCAATGTGTTTGCCACTCCTATTTTTGTGTATTCTGCAAATATAACAAGTTACATACCAGGATCTAAGTATTTAATGTATATTAAGAGGAGCTGAGGACCACATACAGCACAGGGGTCACTCTCCTACTTCATCGCAGGAAGGAGAAACAGCAAGTCAGCAAGTGCAGACACTCAGCCAAACAGCTCACTGTTGCCAGCTCAGAGCAGGGCACTGCCAGGCACCAACTGGGAGGCATCCAAGCCAGTTACATGCTCCCTGCAGGACTCGCTATGATAGCCCTTCTCCACAGTGACAAATCATTTCAGTTTTGATTTATTTGTTTATTTTATGTCTTCTGCATTTTAGCTGCACTATGCAATGGTATTCCCTGCTTACAATATACTGAGACCATTTTATCATAGTTTTTACTATAAAGAATATCAACGACTTCTTAGAAAGCTGTAAATAAAGACAAAATAATTAATATGAAAGTCACAAACTACATAAAAATGTCAGCAAATGATTGACTGCTATGCAATAGGAGTCTTAATTCCATCCCTGAAATAAATACGATTATTATTATTATTTATTTATTTATTTATTTATTTATTTATTTATTTTGCAGGCACCTTAAGTCGACTTACAGAGACCAGTGTGTGTGGACTATGCATCAGCTTCAGAGTCACTTACATCTCAACCAAGAAAATAGACTTTACAAAGGTTTTTACAGTACTTAGTTTATGGAGATTTGCTACCGACCTTGACATTTGCTTGTTCCTGCCTACTAAAGCTACTTTCTTTTAAAGGTCTGAAATCTGTAAATATAGTGGGAGCTGTAGTTCGGTGTTTGCATCTTACATTTTTGTTTTTAAATTACGCTTGAATTAATTTCATTCTGTTGCAGTAAGCTTGACATTGTATCTAAATCCATATCAAGGCTGCCACCAATAAACACTTCTCTTACACTGTCTTGTACACTAGGTATTCAGTACATACTTTAATTTAATTTACTGAAGCAATACAATCATTAGAGATAGGAGCCCACTGCTTTGGATACTATACCCTGCTCCAGTTGTATGTAATGTATAACGATTTGGTAGCGGATTTTATTGACAACTTTTGTTTACGTAATATGCATTATACAAATCAAAAGATCATTTTGCATGCGAGTGACATTTCATTTGTGATTTATAGTACTCGCACATTATCAAACAGTTTCTGTTAATAGGAAGAAAAAAACACAGTGCGTGAACCTGTCTGACGAACCTTCGAAGGTTTAAAACAATCTTCGAATTCCTGCCTAGCGAACGCACCTTCGAACACAGCCCTACATTATTGATAATAATTTTTCAACATGATAAAATTATCGTTGCAAAAAAAAATATTGTGATTATCGATATTACCGATTACTGTTCCAACCCTAATAGATACAGGACTTCACTCTCCACAGAAGACTGGTTCCCCTGTTAGATGCTACACTGCCTGGTGCAGGCACTTTGTTAAATTCTTGTGTTCCCTGTTTGAGTTTCTCTAATCCGGTTGCTGTCAAGACATCGTAAGGAAAGAAAGTAGTATTTGTCATGTTTTATTAACTTTTTGTGGGGAACCTTGCCAACAGTGTGACTAGACATAAATAATTAGAATTGTGCAGTTTTAAGTTCAACTGGAGAAAGGGTTTACTTTTCGTTATTAGATTTGAAAATATATGTGCTTACTATTTACACGTTTCTTTTGTGTTATGAAAAAACAATGCATCGATAGTAAAAAAAAAAAAAAAAAAAAAAAAAAAAACACTATCGTCCTAGCCCTAGCTGGTAGTCACCATATGACACAGAGATGGTGAATGAATGCTTTAATCCAGAGTTGAAAACCCTGTAATGGAAATTCTACGGACAGATTAACTCACCAGCCGGCGTATTTCCCTCTCACAGTCCCGCTTTATCCGGTTCGTCTCCTCCTGATGCGACTGGTACGCAGTCCTCAGGTCTGCAGCTTTGGCTTTATCAGCCTGCATGATGTTATTCAAAGTCTCCTCCAATTGCTTCTTCGCCGACTTCAGTTCCAGGTTCTCCTGCTGCAGTTTGGTGCGCTCGCTGTCGAAGGCACGGCGGGCCTCCTCCCGGGCCTCACTCAGCAGGACCGTCTTCACCTTGTCGGCCGCCCCGTCCCGCAGCACGTTGACCAGGGACTGCAGGCGGTGGAGCTCGCTTTCCCGGATCTTGACGATGCGGGTCAGCTCCTGTTCGTGCTGTTTGATCAGGACCTCCCGCACTGCCTGCAGGTCCTTCATCTTCTCCTCGTGGAGTTTGGCTTTTAAGTCAGTCACCAGGACCGTGTGCTTGTGCTGCTCCAACTCTCGGCTTTGCTTGGCCTCCTGCAGCTTCTCCCTCAGTTTGGCTACCTGGAGAAGTTATATGTATTAAAAAAAAAAAAAAACACATTGTTAGTAAAATACATATCCCCTGTCAAGAATAAAAACACATAGAATGTGTGTCATCACATTTAAATTATTTATTTATTTATCTTAAAGCGCTTTACATGTTAGTTAAAAAGAGAAAGTATGCAACATCAAAAATAAGAAATTACAAAAACACTATTAAGACTAATAACAACAATAATCAAAATATTAAACAATTGAAGAAAATAATAACAATGATAAAATACAAAATTACAGAAAAAAAGCAAACAAAACAGATTAAAACAATTGTAAGTCAGGTTAAAAAGGCTAAATTATAAAAATAAGTCTTTAATCTTGACTTAATATTGACCGAAACAGCACCTCTAATAGAAAGGGCAATGAGTTCCACAATCCAGGAGCATTGCAACTAAATGCACTTTCTACTCTCCTGACATGACGATTACACAATCAAAAAGGTATATTCCGAAAGTAAACAAATACAGATACTTGCTTTGCTGCAGTGAGTGATTCTTGTAACATGTAAATGAAAACATACATAAAAAATATACATTTGCAGTTGTTTAATTGATCATTTATTGGTGCTAATAAACTGGAGATCTTGCTCCACTCCCTTCTGAGTTATTGCATTAATAGTTTCAGTTATTGCAATGGAATTGGCGTTCACAGAGTTTTCATTTCTTTAAAAAAAGTAAAGATACAAACTTTAAAATAGGTACTTTCAACTGTTTAAAACAAATTACATGTTTGTCATACAAAAATACCATTTTTATATCCTTTCAAGTTGTAATGAGGGTATAAAATTAGGAAAGGCATTTGATTGGTCAACAGCAGAAAAGGAATGGAGTGTGTTTAATTTTCCTGGCAGAATTACCTAGGAAGTGTTAGTGTAACTGTAACAGGGAGAGATCTGTGCTGACTCTGCTGGCGTGTTCACGGGCTGCAGGAAGAGGGCGGCAGTCGCCCAACAGCCGCCTGTGAGTCATGGCAATGACACGGGGAGGTGGGAAAGGGTGTGTGTGGACTTTCCCCCTCTCTGAATGGCTGGGAGGCGGGTCTTGGACGATTGTTGGTCCTATAAAATAACGCTCTGTTGTTTCCTCAGGTCTGCCCACTTAGACGCACCAAGAGTGCGGAAGCTTTGATTCAGGACCGGGAATCAGCCGGGAGAAAAGAAATTCACAGCGAGAAAGAGAGAGAGTGGGGAACCCTTGGGCAGACCCCGGCGTATTGTAAAAGAGCAGGCTAGATAGCCGACAGAGTAGGACGGTGATCCGGGTTGTGCGGGTAGTGGCGACCGGGATAACGCTGCCGAGTGCAGCACCTTTTATTTGTAGTTTTATTACTGTTTTATTTTCCATTGTTCTTTTCGCCTTCTGTTTTCATTATTATTTCTTTGAGCACCTGCGAGTGCATTTGCTGTTCGTGTACCAGCTGTGGTATTTCCGTGGTGCTGTCTATCATCGTTGATAGGCAGCCCACGGTCAACGGTGCCCTCTGCCGGAGAAAAATAAGAACCGGTCTAAAATAAAACTGGGCACCTGTGTGGTGTTTCCAAATACACCTGTCTGTCTCCTGGTCAGTGAATTACCTACACCCCTTCCAAAGTAACATACTGCGACTTTGCACTTTGCCTAGACAAAAAAAAAACGTGAGAATCTAAGTAAAATGATAAAATCCCTAAGTCGGTGATTTATGCAAATACATGTGGGGGATAAATGTAGACCACACTATTGGGATTAAATTCACCTTCACCAGCAAAGTATGGTATCCATCATCAGGAAACAAAAATATGAAGTCTATCTTAAATGGTCAATAAGATAGTGTCAAACTTTCTGAGCACTGGATAATGTGAAAGATCATGTTCTTTTGCTTCCTTGATAAATTGAAATTTGTTAACACTTTGGTGTACTGTACAACCCATAGGGTCCAGCGCTACTGTACATACTGCCCTTATTGCAGACACCAAAAGAAAGCAATGTTTTAATGCACTGACAAGAATAGAGAGCAAACAAAACAAACACCTCTTACTGGCTTATATCGTAAAACAACAACAAAATATCAGCTCTAAGCACAATCACCACTCATGGCCTCATAAGCTTTAGCCTACCGCTTATCATGGAAAAAATGTGAACCAGTCAATAAGCAAATGACATATATAAACTATTCATGTACTCGAAAAACAAATAATTACCGTTCCCACAATAACCTTAAAGTGCCTTCTAAAAAACAAATAACAATGGTGCCTGCTAGGGGTGTGATGAAAATCATATTTTCCGAGTGAATTACAGTCGGCGCTGCCTAATCGGATACTGATAAAATTGGGATTGCTGCTTAAATGGGATACAACGTAAATTGAGTAAACCACACTTAATTCTTGAAGGAGATGGAGTCTTCTGTGGTTTCTTAGGCTGCTGTTGCAAAGAAAGTTGATGTGTCAACATCGCAGGTGCGATTCATTTTGTTTTGGAATTTTTTTTTTTTTTTTTTAAATCATTGACTCATTTTAAATTATGTATTTAACATTTAATCATACTGTGGTGTTATTTAATTATTTTTCTTTCTCAGAGTGCATCTAAGTTTGTCTCAACTGCCTCTCGTTTAATTGAGACAGTACGCAATGCCGCCTCAGGGCCGGCCTATCTGTATGTGTGAACCCAACACAGGCCCTGGGCTGGCCTTAACGTGTCAATGCGGTGACCAAACCCCTACTAAGTTGAGTGTAGTAGATTAAAACAATGTCGGTTTTAAGAGGTAGCAGCTGGGACGATGTAGAAATTAATCCTTAGCGATCCATTTATTCAGCACTTGTCAGGCGCATCAGGTCCAATTTATTTTCACACACGCTGTTTTAAATCCCCCCCCACCCCCCCAAAGAGTAAAGCAGGTTTAAAAGGTATTGAATCGCAAAAGGACAGTCTTGCATCTCCAGCCAAGCCCCACCCCTTGTTTGCTGTATTTTTCACATACCTCTTTATAGACGTAAATACTGGTAAATCCTCTCCCGATCACTCGTTTTATCACCAAACTCCTCAATAATGCTATCCAAGTCATTATTTTATTACTATAACATCTCAAAAAGCTCTGCAAAGGTCTGTGATTCTTTGAGCGCTGGATGCAGAAGCAGCTATCTCCTTTATGTCCGTGTTATCTCTGTGGTGCAAGGGGCTATATGATACACCCTTTTGAGTGGAGAACTCTCAGAAATACTGAGCAGCAGGCCAGAGATAAACACACCATGGATCTTGGATTTTATGAGACCTATGGCGATCTCCAGCCCGGTAAATAGCCATGGGGAATGCACTGAATACACTGACACTTTTGACGATGGGATATAGATAGACATATAATACATTATATATATATATATATATATATATATATATATATATATATATATATATATATATATATATATATACACACACACACACACACACACATTTCAGATTGTAGCTAAAATTGTAAACCTCAATATTGATGCATACAACGTCAATTATTCAGTCACCATTAATATAATAATCTGTATTGTGACTAATGTAATGTACACGTCCTTGTTTGCTGCATTTACGCATGATCCAACACGATCGCTTCTTTCCACAGTAACCGACTGCACTGTCAACACACGCCTTTATTGTATCTTATGCAATAAGTACAGTACCAACAGTGCTGCAAAAAATAAGATTGCCATATTTACATCTGCAAATTTCCCAGCTCAATCTCTTATGTTGATTCCAGGAATGCAGTGTTACGTCACTGTTTACATTCCCCACAAGCACTTTAGGCTTCCTTTCCAGCCACATGTGAACACACTTAGGCCCCCTAAAACCTTGAATGTGAACGGAAATTTTGAGGCGGCCCAGAGACGGCCCAAGGCCGACTCAGCAAGTGTGAACGGGGTGTTAGCTTCCTTAGACTTGCATCATCTCTGCAGTGAATTGTGTGGGATTGTAGTCCTAGGCAACGTGTAATCCATGATTAAACTTGACTAGAAATGGATATCCCAGTTTCCACAGCGGTATAGTTCGACTTTATACGGCACTGTGGCAAAGTTCCCCGCCCCTGAGCTATTTATTTGTGTTATATGTTACGTGTAGTGCGTTAATGTTGGTGTATAGTCATTGTTACACAGAATATAATATGGGTTACAATGTATATTGTAAATGTATATTTGTATTTAGGCACGAGGATTGCACAGCACTTCACGTGCAGGTAAAATGTAGTACTATGCGAGTATGTGGAATTGCACTTCATTAATTCACGTTCAGTTGTACCGAGACTCCAATTGAATGATTGATTAGCAATCGAGTCTCGGTACAGCTGCATAAAAGCTACATTTTCACTCACTCGGGATTGTGTGTTTGGTGAGTGGAGAACGGGACTGGAGACGGAGGTAATTGTAATAATAGTAGTTAAAAATAGAAGTCATCCTGTTACAGGCACACATAAAATCTGACTTGCTTTCTTTGCTGATGTAATGAAAGACTGATATGAAATAATTTAGACTGCATATCTCATTTTTACATTTTGCAAAAAAAAAATTAAGATTAAAAAAGTAGGTGCCAAATGTGTCCCCTAGCTCAAAATGGTTACGAACCTCAAGTTGGAGGTCTAGTTGTACATGTATGTAAACTAGCAATGAAAGAGAACACAACACTTTCAGTGCTAAAATGTTTAATCCAAAGGGCTATTTAAACACATATGCATACAATAGTGCTTTGCAATACAAACAATAATTAACTTTTATGTACAATAACATTGTACATTAAACCTTGAACCATAAATCTATAGGCTATATATATTTTTTTGTTTTCAGTAAAATATAAAATGATGTGAGTGGAGAATTTCTTTTTTTTTTTTTTTTGGTTTTGATGCATAAAATCAAATACCAACAGTACAACATTCAAATCGCCCAGTTTATAACATGGAATAACTTGCTTGAACATGGAATGTCATTACCAATTGCGAGGCTAAAAAAACATGAAGGAATATAAAAACTAAATTTAAAAATGTGATAACTAATTCATGACAGTAATCTAATTTCTGTACTTTTTAAAGTCTGCTCAATTTAAACATGTTAAAACTGCAAACAAAATATTTGTACCGTTAACTAATACTGAGATTACATAATCGTTTCTATCAGACAGACGGTTCATTTGTTTGTAAACGTAAACAATGTAATCTAAAATGTAATTTATTTAAAAAAATACATTTAAAATTTTTTGAATAATTAAAAATAATAAAACGAAATAAAAACAAGATAAAATTTTGTTTGTATTGCCTAATACCTACAAATAAATCCACCATAGCAAATCGAGTGTATTCGTGGAACTGCAAAGACAAAAACCCTGACCAGGCTAGGAGACTAGATTTGGCCCCTACATACTATGAAATACTTTCTGAACATAGCTTATGCCATTCAAAAACACACATCATACTTGAAATCTACATACTTTTAACTATTAAGATGTATTATTTCAACCTTGATTACCTTCAACAATATGTAAATAAACACTAATATAACACGCCGCTTGATGTTAATTTTCAAATTGCTCAGAAAATGGCGGACACGAAAATGTAAGAACACTTATTTTGCTAAATGTCGCCATCTACGGGTGACTTATAGAATCAAACTTATTGGATAGATATAGTACTTTGCCTGAAGGCAGAAAGAAGTTTTTGATTTAACACATTAAACATGTGACTTTTATACCTCTGAAAACAAGGTGCCATATCTGTCCCTTAAACATGCCAAATCATTGCATTTGATATACCTGTGCTGGCCCTGTGGGCACAAAGTGAATAAACTAAACTAACCTAAACTAAAACCAAAACCACCATGTCTGCCAGTTTTCATCACTATCTAGTATTTTATTAGCAATACAGCAAGCCTCCAGTTCCACTAATGCATGCAATATGGTTGGCTCCCAACAATATCCTTTCAGATTTTAGCTGTAGATATTTCTGCTTAACATCTGTATTTTGTCGATATTTTTGTTACTCACATTTTCCACATTTTCTGTGGTGAAGAATAGTCAACCGTTTGCCAAAACTGAATGGTGAGTGAAGAAATCTTTTCAGCGGTCACACTACTTTGGAATAACATTCATGATTTTTTTTTTTTATGCCTGTGATGGCAGGGTTGTTTTTCCAGTCACTTGTAATCTTTTCCAAAGACATTGTTCTATTTTAAATATGTTTTTTTTTTAGCTGGACCATTGGCACATTTTCTCTATTTATTAAAAACTTGGATATATATACATATGTTGTGTTCACGCTAAAGTAGTGTACGTACAATCACAATAACATTTAACGAAGTGATTAGTGCAATTACACTTTATTTTGCTTATAAATATGTATTTATATGAGAATGGCTCCTCAATTTGCATAAACAGGTTCTGGTACTGTAGGTACAGTAGTCTTGTGTTTGTTTGTTTTTTTTTTAACTGTTCTGGCGTACCTAATTTAAATGGCATGCGTGTAGTATGAATTTGATGTAAGAGTCCATTTAAACCTAGTTCCCTGCAGCCTAAAATCAATACAGTAGTTCGACATAATCATAACCCTTCGTAAATATAATTGAATAGATACCAAGACATGTTTTGCAAATATGCATAAGCCATCAGCCTCTACAGGAATTAACATGTTGCTTCCTGGTGGGGCGGGTTTGGAATATTGTATCATGCTGTATTAAAAGTATGTAACTGTCCTTGCTTGGGACCAGCTGATAACATCACCAAGCTGAAAAATGCAGCACTTGACTGTTTCCATTTAAAACAGAATTTTAAATACCGAAGGGAGCAAGCGAAGCAGAAGCATTTGTACACCCTGATGCTTCAGATTAAGGTCAACATGCAGACTGCTTTGGCAAGGACGTATGGTAACTAAACCATAAGCTGAAATGAAATACTCTGAGCTGAGTGTTGAACTTGCGTATATATGCTGCTGTTTCACTCACCTTACCCACATCCTGCGAATAGGGTTGAGTAGGCTGAGGCCCTGCACATGGAAAAGTGTGTGTTCTATTTTCGTGGGTTTTTGTTAATTATTGTAAATAATTTGCGAGCCAGGCACTCTGCCCAAGCAGTGCTGCCAGCTGAGTTTGTTTACAGGGTTCCTTCACCGAGTGTGTATCAACAAAACCTCTCTGAATAACAGGAGAAGCAAGAGTTGCGCTCGTCATTTTCATGGCAGTCTGATTATAGTTCCTGTCCATTTTTATACTGCAGTTATGATTTTGCCTGTGACTTACCATTCCCTTTCACAATCACTCTACCTGGTAATATCATGGAAGTTATGACATAATTCACTCTAGAATGAATAGTGACAAAGACTTGTGAAAAGCAGCTACTTCATACTTTTACTTTTTTGTCTTTTCTGAAAACCTACTGTACCTGCTGAGCTAGAGCAGTCAGAGTGTAATCCGAAATTCATTGAGATAATGCTAAAGTACTCAAATACAGTCACTCCCATACAGCATAGTCCTTAAGTCTTAGGTTCTGCTTTAAGTCCCAATACAGCTAATTAACTACAAAAAAACACAGCTCAATAAAATGGACATATATAGGCTACTAAGGTGAAACATCTTAGTTAACAATCCGTGTAAACAAGCAAATTGCTAAAAACAGACAGATTAATACCTCAACAGCTAAATGCTATAAGTCTTCACTGCACTCTGCCCTGCTTAGCAGGCTCTTTGCAGATGTACGAGTCAGACAAAATCATTGATTCACTGCAAATTGAGCTTCAATTGAATCCACAGAAATGAGTGTGTTCTATGAAATGAATGTTATACTGTTGTGTTCAATGTGGATAAGTCACAAATCAATGATAATACAATTATACTGCAGAAGGTAAAGGTTATTCTATGAAACATGACACTGTACTTTCTTTACTACAAGAAACGGCTTGCTGTCTCGAGTGTGTTAAACTAATATGTTTTTATTGGCACACAAATCACAAAACTAAGGAATGCTGAATGTGCTGTAGATATTTTACATTTAAAAAAATGTGCAGGACATTTTTGCAATCACTGCATGAATAACTAAGTCCCCATTGTATACCAAGAATTTCCCACTCATGGAGGACTTGAGGGAAGGTGTCTCTCGGGAGTACAGCCCTCAGTATATAACCTCTATATCTCAAATGTAGACGTATTCTTAGCCACTGCAGGGTTACCATCTCCCCTGAAATGATCTAATATGCAGCCTGAGATGGTTTTATCTACAGCAAGGCTCTTTTACTCACAACCTGTTTAAATCTCCAAGATATCACTACAACCTGTCACCCCTGTTTTGTACCAGAATATAAATGAATAAGGTGTGTGTGTGGAGTCTCTTATTAAATAAGCTGTTTGGGTGAGAGTACTGCTAAGTGTAGCGGCTTAAACAAATTACATTATAAAAAAGAGACTCAACCCATAACGAATGAATAATTAATTAAACATACAAAGAGCGTTTCCTGTGGATTGCTCTACAGACAGGAAATAGAGGCACATACCTTGCCTTTCTCTTGCTGGAACTCAATCTGAATGTCTGTCAGTTTAGTCCTGAGGTCCTCATTGGCAGACTGTAGGGCATCTATCAGCACCTCAGGCTTTTCACCCTTCCCGCGGCTTCTTTTCGACATCTTTGCTAGCGTTCTCAGTCCCTCAATAACGCGGAATTAAATTAGTCTGGCATGAAGGAATCCTGTTCTGAGCAAAAGTGCTTTCAGCTCTCATCATCATCAGCTGAATCTTGTTTGTTCTGTAAGAAAGTGCAACAGAGACAGGACGACACGGTCACCATTTATCAACGTGTTAAAACAATACTTGAGCACGATAGCAAGTCAAAGGATAATGAATGCCTATTGGTCAGAGATCCTCTGCACCAGAGAGTTAGGCTCAGTTTGCTGCACAGGAAGAAAACTTAATGTGTGGTGTCCGGATAACGAGGCTTCAACTAAAATAAAAAAAAAAAAAAAAAAAAAAACAGCAAACCAGGCATCTCCTTATAAACCGATTCCGATAAATGTAATTAAGCTAAAATATCCTATATGCAATTGCAATTCACTATGCAGTTCTGAGGATATACATAAAATAAATCCACAAACAAATACCATAGGGAGATATAATATATATAATATATATAGATATATTATATATATGATAATATTTATGTATCTTATATAGGGTTTTATTATGGTATCCCTCATATACACACACACACACACACACACACACACACACACACAGGGAGATTATATATATATATATATATATATATATATATATATATATATATATATATATATATATATATATTATATATAATAATATATCTATATATATGTTATATAAATATAATATAAGAAAATATATATATATATAAAATCTTTAAAATTACCTTTAAACAAACCTGGCCCCATTTCACTGCTGTACAATCAACTTAAGAGTAGTGGGATCTAACGGATGAATATTTCAAGTTCAAAAATGTTTGTTAGCTGGTTGCTAACAGTTAATACAAAAGTGTGCTTTATCATTTAAGCATGGCAAAATAAATGGTTCAAGATCAATGTGCAATACATAAAATATTTTGTGTTCGGTTTATAGCCACCATTATAAGAGGAAATAAAAAATAAATAAAACTTTAGTTATTACTGGTAAAAGGCACAGAATACCCACTATTCTGAGAAGTGAAAGCATTGTGTAGCTACTGTATGATCAGTGCAGCCCCCCCACCCCCCAAGAAAAAAAAAACTCCCCAAACTAATCCAACTCAGCAAGAATATCCATGTATCACAAGCCAGTTAAACTCTCCAGTACAATCTTAAGGGCTCTGCTCTCCACTGAAATGCCTGGCTCTGATTAGAGAATGAATGTCTGAATGCCCAGTATTCACATGCAAATAAAGCTTCTTAAATGATGAATGAGAAATTCTGTGCCTAAGACTACTCAGTCTGGAGGGATCCGGATTACACAACCTCCCCACGGCTTGCACACAGGTCTGTTCTGGGCATTAGCTGGAGCGCACCTTCAAATAAAGCATTCATACCGTTTAACAAACACAAAAGGTCTGTGCTGTAGAAATATAGAAAATAAAGAAAAACACTACAACCAGAAAAAGAAACCCAAAATCAAAGCAGGTTAAAATGGTAACTTTATTATTGTATGTTTCCTGATGTTTTACCCTTATTGCAATATGAATCAAATCGAAGGACTATGTCCAGCAATTTACAGCACTGTATGCATCCTCCACCCCATGCAGCTCTCAAAGTCCAAGTTGCTATTGTACAGGCAGTGACTGGATGCAAAGCTGAAAGAGAGTGTCCACTCTGGAAAATGTAGACCTTATCTTATCTCTATGCATCATAAAGCAGACAACACAGTCTGTTATACAACTGCAGTACATAGGTACATCAAAATAACATGCATACTGTGCAAACAGTGGAAGTCTGCAATATATAAGACCATAAGAAAGTTTACAAATGAGAGGAAGCCATTCCGCTTATCTTGCTCGTTTGGTTGTTAGTAGCTTACTGATCCCAGAATCTCATCAAGCAGCTTCTTGAAGGATCCCAGGATGTCAGTTCAACAACATTACTGGGGAGCTGGTTCCAGACCCTCACAATTCTCTGTGTAAAAAAATGCCTCCTAGTTTCTGTTTTGAATGCCCCTTTGTCTAATCTCCATTTGTGACCCCTTGTTTCTTTTTTAAGGTCGAAAAAGTCCCTTGGGTCGACATTGTGAATACCTTTTAGAAATCTGAATGCTTGAATCAGGTCGCCACGCTGTCTTCTTTGTTCAAGACTGAATAGATTCAATTCTTTTAGCCTGTCTGCATATGACATGCCTTTTAAACCTGGAATAATTCTGGTCTCTCTTCTTTACATTCTTTCTAGAGCAGCAATATCCTTTTTGTAGCGAGGTGACCAGAACAGAACATAGTATTCAAGATGAGGTCTTACTAATGCATTGTACAGTTTTAACATTACTTACCTTGACTTAAATTCAACACTTTTCACAATATATCTAAGCACCTTGTTGGCCTTTTTATAGTTTCCCCACATTGTCTAGATGAAGACATTTCTGAGTCAACAAAAACTCCTAGGTCTTTTTCATAGATTCCTTCTCCAATTTCAGTATCTCCCATATATTTATAATGTACATTTTTATTTCCTGCGTGCAGTACCTTACACTTTTCTCTCGTAAATGTCATTTGCCATGTATCTGCCCAGTTCTGAATCTTGTCTAGATCATTTTGAATGACCTTTGCTACTACAACAGTGTTTGCCACTCCTATTTTTGTGTCATCTGCAAATTTAACAAGTTTGCTTACTATACCAGAATCTAAATCATTTAATGTAGATTAGAAATAGCAGAGGATCTAATACTGATCCCTGTGGTACACCACTAGTTACCACACTCCATTTTGAGGTTTCCCCTCTTGTTTTCTACATGTTAACCACTCCTTAATCCATGTACATGCATTTGCTTGAATCCCTACTGCGTTCAGTTTGAGAATTAATCTTTTATGCAGGACTTTCTCAAACGCTTTCTGGAAATCTAAATAAACCATGCCATATGCTTTACAATTATCCATTATCAATGTTGCCTCAAAAAAATCAAGCAGGTTAGTTAGACATGATCTCCCTTTCCTAAAACCATGTGGCCAGCTCGTCCCTCAACGCAGGGGCTGCACTGATCAAGATGGCAATCAAGACAGTGTTCTTGGAATGCAAACATCTGCAGAAAATCACCAGAATGCTGAAGGATCTCAAGAAGGATCTCTTGCAGTCCTGTGCAATGTATTGTGACAAGCAACAGATACGGTAAAAGTAGTCCAAATCAGAGGAACCTGTAGCACTTGAGTTATGAACTTCATGGTCCTACTCACTCTCAAGGCCATTCTCAAATACTTGGGCCTGTCAGTGACATAAAACATAAAGGTTTTTGTTCTCAGGCATTTGGTCTTCATGCTCACAAAGGAATGATAGGATTAGATAGAATGGAAGTACTGTAGGAAACAGAAACCACAGCAAACAAACAGCAGGCTTTTACAATAAAAACTTCTTTGGCAATGCAAACATCCTGTTTGGTCAATCACCACGAAACTCCTATTTAAATAGCACAGTGGCCATGTCACAGGAGAGATATCCTTCTGATTTGTTGCTTCCTCAGCTCTGTTACAAAGATGGATAACTCATTAGATCATACTGGGAGCTGTCATAGCACACACACACACACACACAGTTCCAATCTCTGCTCTTCCTTCTTTAAAGTCATTATCGATTCAAAGACTACGCTTTGTCATCATTTCAAAAGCTGTCCTGTGTCCCTCAGTGCTTCACACACAAATCAATACTCTTGATCACTTGGCTTCCTAATTCCAGGACAATCCTATGAGGAATTGTTGGAATTTTTTTATAACCACCTGTATAATTCTGAATATATAATACATGTGAGAATTCTGTGAGAATTTGTATAAATGAAAATGGCATCAGCGTGTATAAACACACTCTACGTGCACACAAACAAACACCTAAACTACCAATATAATGACCTAAAAATGGACAAAGTATGGAGATTTAATGGCTGCTGTTGATGGAAACTTCAGAGTCAACTGCAAGTTTATGCAAATCAACATGCAACACAATCTTTTGCTTCAACATCTTCTCCACAATGAGTAACTAACTATAATAGCACAAAAAGAGATACAGTGTGGCTACAAAGTCAGTGGGGTGTATTTTAAATGATCTAATATCGTCGCTCTTTAATTATGCAGTAATCCTATTGCTCTATTGAAGTAACAACAGTACTCCACATAAGAAATACAATGAAATAAGGTCAGCAAAAAAATCAGGTTTAGAGCATTTGTTCCCAACCTGTGGTCTGCAGACCACTTGTGGTCCGTGAGTAAACTCCAGGTGGTCCGAAAACAACTCTCAAAATTCGGTTACCCATTTCTGCACAATTCACACATTATGCTACCACAAGATGTATAACTAAGCAACATAACAAACAGCTTTAACCACATTATATAAGATTATAAGATATGCATGTAGTCGGCATTTTCAGCCTTTCCTTGATTTATTTTTATTATTGTGTTTATAAATTAACATAGAGCTATAAATTGTATATTACTGCTCCATTTGATGCAGTACCAAGCATCGCCTTCAAAGCCGTCATTAACTAAAACAGCTTTCTAATGTGAAGCAAATACTGACTAAATAACTTCCACACTAGGAAGACACATTTGTCTTGTCAAATACAGACACATTTTTTTAGCCAGCATGATTTAAAAAAAAAAAAAAAAAACACACACACACACACACACACACACATTAATTTCTAATCTGTGCTCACTCTACTGCTTGTGTTCACTGAACTTCAGGGGGAAAAAAAATAAAAAAAAACATAACCTAGCTGTCCCGCACCGTTTTGCTCCACATAAAAGTAGAGCACTGCATTGAATATTCCTCACTCGGTTGGAATAACTAAATTAAAAAATAATAAAAAAATACAGGGTGTTTACAGGGTATAGGAATATACCTATTATTTCAATACATTTTAGAGAGGTTAGCTACATATAGTAACAGAAGCTAATATGAAACAAAAAAGGGGCTATTTGTAGATTGACTTGTGAACTGTACCAGTGTGAATGATCAAATTCAGCTCCATGTTATTATATGGGTTTATTCAGCCAGGTTTAACATCTCACAAGTGCAATAAATTGCGTTAGAATGGATAGATTAACTTGCTACACGAGGTAACGGTTGGGGCCAGCACTGGTATTACATTTACTGAATCCAAGGACGACCCAAGCCCCAGTGCATTGTTTATTTTTGTCAGGAGGTTTTGTCAAACAAAACTCTTAAACCTGCTCAACTGAGATGCCATTTATCTAAAAAACATTCAGAATTGAACTTTGTTTTTTGTTTTGTTTTTTTAAACAAAAGAAACGAGAACTTTGCCATCAGCAACATTCAATGTGCAAAATGTCAACATTCCTTACTGACCTGGGGCGAAGGGCACCAAGCAGGTGTAAGCGTTGCTATGGCATAAGATGGCCGCAAATTTTTTTTAGAGTGCACCAAGCAGTCGTAGGACTTATTCAGGTCCTACTAGAGGGTATGTGTAAGACTGGCGTAGACAGGCAAATAACATAGGGAATAGAGGCAGAAAGTTAACCTGCACGGTCCATTTATTCAGCGCCTGTCAGGCACATCAGGTGCAATTTATTTTCAGACGCGCTGTTTAAAAGTTTTGGTTCCCCCCACCACACACAGTAAAACAGGTTTAAAAGGCACTGCATATCAAAAGGACCCTCAGTACTGCATCTACAGCCAAGCCCCACCCCTTGTTCACTGTATTTTTCACATACTTCTTCATAGTCGTGCATACTGATAAATCCTCTCCTGATCACTCGATTTATCACCAAACTCCTCAATAATGCGATCCAAGTCATTACTATTTCAAAAAGCTCTGCAAATGTCTGTGATATTCTTTGAGCACTGGATGCAGAAGCAGCTATCTTTGTTTATGTCCGCGTTATAGCTGTGGTGCAGGGGCTGTGTGTATTGCTCAGATCCGCCCCTTTTTTTTTCGGCTTCTCTCGACCATTGAAAGGTTTTCTCGACTTTTTCCGGAGAAAAAACAACTAGAGACCTGTCATCTTTTTGCTGATGTCGGACAGGGTCCGACATCAGACTGGAAAGGGAAAACTGTAATGTCAGACCGCAAACGGTTATGTTTAAAAGCTAATCCGCTTTGAATATTGTTAAATAACTTTTAGTTTAGCAAAAGCCAAAGATGGCTGGAAGTAGTAACGACGGCGTAGTTTTCGCCTGCTTGGTGCACTCCGCCCCTGGTAGTGAAGATTCTCATTAAGTGAGGTACGTTACATAAATACTTTACTTTCTACACATACTTATACACATACCAATTAGTTTAAAAATACTGCTGTAAAAAAATGCATGGCAAGTGGTCCATGGAAAAAATCCAAACACAAAAGGTGGTCCCTACATTGAAAAAGGTTTGAAACCACTGATTTAGAGCACTGAAATACTGTAGACCCAGTACAGTATTAAGGCTGAAATGCTCCTGACAAAAAAAATAAATTCCCCAATGAAATTTGTGCAGCTTTATTATGTGTGGTGGTGTTCATGAGTCTTGTTGTCCATCATTTAGTGCTTCTTCTATACCTGTGAGTAATATTATTTTTCTCTTTACATATGATTAAGTTTATAACCACCCAAACTTGTTGCCCTTTTAAATTACATTGTCTTTAATTAGTCAGCTGTGGTCAATTCTAATCATTTACTCATGTTTATCTCCTAAACAGCAGGAGGCTGAATTGCTACTTTGCCAGATGAGTCGCCTAGAATACTTATTTAAAAACAAAACCTGTTTTTACAGTGCTCATATGTTCCAGTGAATAGTGTTCAAAAGGTTTATTTTCTTCCAGTAACATAGCGGCAACTTCCACAATTCATTACATATGTAAGTTGAGTAAAACATTCGTTCTCCGAGGCATTTCAACATCATTCATCTGACGTTGGGGTTAAAATATTTTCTTCAAAGCTAATTTCTGCCACCATATGGGATCGTGACACAACCACTAATTTCTATACTGAATGCCACAGGCTTCTAACAAATATGACAATTACACACCCTGCTAAATTCAGGATACGAACCTTAAATAATAACATACAGTAAACTCATTTTGTGTCATTTGTTGTGCTTTAAATGAAAAGTTAACCATGTTCACGTATGTGGGGTGCATTTGCACCTCTTTCGCCTTACGTGTCGCCCAAGTATTGTCGCTAATGAAGGGTTAATGTTGAAGCACATTGTTAACATGTTATTGGTAACAAACTACTGTAGGAGTATTCACTTCAGTTACAATAATACACAAAAAAGGGTTGGCATATGCAATTACTTCTGCTACAGTAACTGACACTTAGAGGTTAATTGTTCACAAGGTAAGCAAGAACTCCAGCAGTTTTATTTTTCCCAGCAGCAAGTTAATGTGAATTTTCAGAGCCTGTTATTTATCTAGCTGCTGGCAGTACAAGAAAATACAGCATTCTGCAAGCTTTTAAGTGAATTATAAAACATTATGACAAGCGATCACCACAGCCACAGGGTCTGATGGCAGATTCAACCTTTTCTGTTAGCTATTCACAGCAGCCTATCTGTATTTCCCCCCTCAAAAGCCTATTAAAGGTTGCACATAAACTGTCTAGATTATTAATTATTTTTATATATTTTGTCTTGTATATAATTAATAACATGGCTCCAAGAGCTGGTCATCAGATGCCAAATTATCAGGAAGTTGATATGTAAAATTTCAGAGCTAACCAAGATCCGTACAGTAAGTACAACTTACACATTAACACCGCACAGAACACTTGTCCTTTGTAATGAATACTGATAGTAAGCATATACCCTAGTTTATTTTATGCAATTCCATGTTTCTTATTTAAGATTCAACCATAAACGTAAAACAGGTTTTTACCATACTGTATATTTAGTCTGTTTCACAGCAGTACTATACACAGTCTGCCAAAATATACCCCTACATTTCAGCATTATTGGTTTTAACTAAAAATCAACACAGCACAAGTCTTTCTGACTCACAGTATATTGTTTCCCCTATGCTGATTATGATTTCCATTACATGAGAGTAGATGTCAGAACTTCATGCTGATTTGAACTCGGCTCTCGCCAAGATAAGCACCAACTAAGGCGTAGCTTTACTGTAAATTAATGTGATCCATCTGCATCTCCATCCATTTGCGTTTCTTTCCATCTGATGACGAAGATATCCTTCTACCTGGTGTTGATGGCTGAAGTGTAATGCTGGCTCCAGGGATCAGCTTATTTTGCCTCCCCAGCACATCAGCACACACAACGGCTGCGAAGCTGGCTCTGGGGATCAACCCAGTGCGGTCTCCCCAGCGCATCAGCATGACAACCGTTTGGATTGAGCTAAGTAGGGTCCATCTCTGGGGTCTTCAAGTGGGAACCTTCTGTCCTCTGTGTTTCATCTACTAGCCCACGACACCTCAAGAGGACTCAACAGTGATTCTGGTGTCATCACCCCCCTCCGTCCCCCACTCAACTCAATTGTAATTCATTAGACAATCAATTGCAAAAGAAAGCCAGTCAAGAAGTGAAGGCTATGCTTTAAGCTTAAGCAGCCATGAGCCAGTGATTGTTAATCCATTAAATCTGTATCACCAATAAAGAGGGTTTATCAAAAAGACCACAAACTAGACACATGTTTATACGAAATCATTGAGCTAAAACGATTTTTAATCATCACCTCTTTGACAAAAACATGAAGTAAAGTTTAATTTAATAAATCTTTCATTTGCCTGTACTGTACATGTAAAAGGCATGTGCTACTGCATGCACCTAAAAACTCTTGTTACTGAAAACTTTTACTGAAATAAAGTTTTGAAATCAAGATAATTTATGGAATTTATCAACAACTTCAAAACCTCTCGATTATAAAATCTTCAGCTCCATTCTACTGATCCCAATGAAACAGTGAAGGTCAATGCAGACAGACTGGTGGCTCTTACTAACAGTCACAATAATTTAAGGCACTCCATGATCATCAGCTCTTTAACAACAATTTTCTGGTTTAGGTGATTGCCAACTGGTAAAATACTACTTAGTTAAAACTGGCAGAAGTTTAACAAGCACAAAACCTTTTGACCTCCTTTATAATGATTAATCATAGGTATATTATTAAAACTAGACATCAACATAAGACAGTTCTTTGGAGATCAAATGTAAGGAGTTAACCTTGATAAACGCACCAAATAAAATTAGAACAATCTTGATCAAGATGCTACAATGGGGCTTAACAAACACACAACAATGATTTCCTGTTTAAACAGTTCCTGGGCAAATCTTTTGAAACTTGAAAGAGAATCGTTTTTTTTTGTTTGTTTGTTTGGTTTTTTTCCCCCCAATGTTGAATTACAATGAAATCTCTCCTTCATTGCATAACATTATTCTTTTTTTTTCCAACATAAATTGACCAGCACTATAGTGCTCCCTCTCAAATGCTGTTGTTGGGAGAAATCTCTTTTTCCATTGTGTTGCTATTGTAAAAAAAAAAAAAGGTAGTTTTATAAATATAACTTTACTTTTAATGGAAGGAGAGGCAGTTAATTTTATTAAACTGTCTGCATATACATACACACACATTTTTTAAAACTATTTTCTAACTGTAAATTCAAAGATATTCGATAGAAATTAGTTTTAATATGCCTTAGCAGTTAATAAACAGCTATTTTAAATGCTCTCTCCAGTAGACAAAGCCTGAACTACATTCCTCAGACACCCCAATATAAATGCAAGTTCAGTAGCATACAGCAGTGCCTCCAGATGCTTGCACATCTGAGTAGAATGATCTAATGCCCTTGGTTCAGTTAATTCTGGAGCATGCATCCACTGTAATGGCAAAAAGCTGTCACTCTCAGGACTGATGGGGAAGGGAAGACAGGATGAATTTGCAAGGATCCACACCCAGAGGCACCACTTGCTTCACAATACAATGGTCTCAATTCAAGAAAAGGATACAGACCCAGGGCTCACTACTATTAAACAAACAAGATATTCTAAAAAGACAGCATCATGTTTAACAATCAAGGAGGGGTGTAATTGGTTTGCAAGTTATTTATAGCAACCTTTAACCTTGGAAAGCTTGAAAACATTGTAAACAGAGTTCATTCAAAGATGCATTGCTTGTGGGTGATGAACATCAGTCTATGACCAGCTTGAGATCTGTTTTAAGCTCAGTCACGGCCATTAAAAAATATACAGCAAGACGGCTACTGTTCTAGTCGTTCATTACATTTACCATCTACTTATTTACCAGAGGAAACTCAAGATTGACCTTTACTTGAATGCGTGTGTGGCTGATTAACGACTATTTTAAAATAAACATAAACAAAAATCTTGGCTCCCGAGTGGTGCATCCAGTAAAGGCGTTCTGCATGAGTGCAGGATGCGCCCTATAGCCTGGATGTCACCGGTTCGAGTCTGGGCTATTTCACAGCCAACCGTGGACGGGAGTTCCCAGGAGGCGGTGCTCAATTGGCTGAGCGTCGCTGTGGGATGGGGAGGGTCTAGGTCGGCCAGCGACCCCTGTAGTCTGGCCAGGCTTGTCTGTTAGCTGCCCGGGAGCTGCGTTGTCCTTCTATGGCGAAGCTCCTGGGTGGCTGCATGGTGAATCCGCAGTGTGTAAAGAAGCGGTCGGCTGACAGCACATGCTTCAGAGGACAGCGTATGTTCGCCTTCGCTGCTCCAGAGTCAGCGCAGGGGTAGTAGTGGTGAGCTGAGCCTAATAACTGGCCATTTCAAATTGGGAGAAAATAAAAATAATTAGCAACGACTAAATTAAAAAAAAAAAAAAAAAACCTTCATCCTACTCAGAATCTGCTACTACATTTTTAACAGTGTTGTTGTTTTAACTTTAGAATTGTGCCTTATGTTCCATGGACTTCATGACATCTAGACAGGATAAGATATAGTGGAACCTGTAAGTGACTTATAATGCAATCTGTCTTACACTGGAATGATGTATACAATATAACAAAATTGTTACCTTTATAATGAAATGTCTAAACTAGTTTTGCTGCTCGGGTTTGAACTTAAGACAGCCAACACAATTTATTTAAATGCAATGGGAGCTGTCATAACCGTTGCCAAGGCAACAACAGTTCTCAAATCATGATTCCTCCCCCACATTTGAAAATTCCCGACTGATTCAAAAGAAATGTGTGCACCCTCTTCTATGTAAAAGGTGCGAGTCTGTGTGGTTCACTTAAACACGAAGAGTATGCAGAAGAGGACTCCGGATGAGAGTCTACATCACTTTTCATTGTTGGAATACTGGAATCATGACTTTAGTAACACTGCGCCAAGGGTTATGCAAATATTGTAGCATATTCTATTATCTGTTGGAGTGGATTTTTAAATAACACGCTCAAACTACAAAGCCACCAAATGGAATACATCTTAACTCAATGTTGTTTCGAAGAGTTCAGTGACTACCTCTCACGCTGAGTGTATTCCTCACACACTCTTTACTGCGTCAGTCAATTTCACATTATGATAATAAATAAAAACAACTATATAATTTCATTCGTACTTATGGTTGTTCATTTTTGTTAACTAACAATTTGTGTTCAAAGCAAAGCAAACCATTTTATTTAATCTCCTGACTAAAGGAATTACCGTTTGAATGGATCAGGGCTGCTGGTGGTAGCTGCTAGCTTGTTGTCTTCAGAGGTTCAACAGTTTTCTGCCGTTTAGACCAAAACAAATAGCAATTTGTTTTATTATTTTTTCCTTTCCACTACCGCTGTCAGGCCTTACTTTAAGTCTCCCACTCAGTGTTCTGTCACGTTGCGCATCCGTTTGTACTGTAAAGTGTAACAGCTGTGTGCATTGTCCAATCAGAGGAGTTCAAGGTTGAACCTCTCATGAATGACAGTAAACAGCCCAATCACAAACATAAATTTGAAACACTTGGCAGACAGCAAGCATATCATTGGTTAGTTGCGAGTGGCAGTTCATGTTTACTGATGGAAAGCGGTACTGATTGAAGCGTATTGAGGACACCAAAAAAAAATATTATTTTCAGCACTTTTTTTTTTTCCTATAACACAGTGGCTAAGCCACTGCCTGGCAGAAATCTGGGGGGGGGGCACATGACCAGGCATGCCCCCTCCTACGTGTCGCCTCTGACTATAGCCATTAAACACAAACATATTGCAAGTCATTAAATCTAAATTAAATAACTGACAAAAAGCAGATAATGTAGTTGCTGCTAAAAGGTTCCAGGGGTTGTGAATTATAATGCATCTTAAAAGGGCTAACTGAATTATCATGTTACATGCATACACAGATACAGTACATTTTTTTTTTTTTTTTACACTGAAGCACCTCAAACAATGTGATAGACAGTGCTGCAACTGTCCTCCAGTGGAAGAGTACAGCATGCCTGTGACAGGGTAGTGTCTCAGCCCAGGTTGGCTACAGGCAGGAATTAGAGCCAGAGACATAACAACCCGCCCTCCCCCCAAACGCCTCCAGTAAAAAGGTCTATTTAAGCAAATTATTATTTCAATTAAGGGTACAGTCAAGCAATTGAGAGCTCAGTTGGAATGAAAACCAGCAGACACAGGGGGTCCGCAGGACCGAGTTTGAGAATCCCTGCTATAGAAAATGCAGTTTGAACTACTTCCCCAGAGTTACTCACTGGAGAAAAGCAAAGCTTTAAGCCAGATATCTTTTCAAATGAATTCTTAGGAAGAAAGTTAATGTGTCCATTCAGGCGTCAGTCATGCCAAATCACAACCAGCCCGCTAAACCTTGAATAAGACTGGCCACTCCGTTAAATGAGTCCTCGGCGACCAGAGTACATCTTGAAAGCAGCGGATGGCCTACATTTACCACTTCATTTCCTCCCACATTACAGAAACATGAAGCGACTGAACGGAAAGAACAGAAACAAGCTGTGCCTTGGATCCTTATAAAAAAGCTGGGATCAGATCACACCGATACAGAAATAAGATGACTAAAATAAGACACCATTCTTCTATTTAAAACCATAGCCTGTGGCATTCCAGCACACCGACTCAAACACTGTAAGCTGGCTTCACGAGCCTTTACTTTCATTGCTTTTAAGTTTCTTGATTCATTTGTGTCCAGTATTCCAACAATCAAGTGGCTCAATTGAAGAACTGTACATCATACGGCACACTGATCCATTTCACCACCGTTCAAGCACAGCAGGTGATGAGAAGGCAGCAAGTGCCTAAGTCTGGGAGAGGTGCTTGAGATAAAAATCAGTGCTTTATTGTACGATGTTGAGTTCAGCTTAATTATCTGTAGTTTCACCCTCTCTGTATAGTACCGACTTTTTTTTTTCTTCTTACAAATTGAATCTGCCCTCATGACTCAAAAATGGTTCCCAATGTGATTAAATATATTCAATATCAGAATTTGGGGATAGGCCTGTATGAAGACTGCTTTCAACCCTTTATTCAGGTTTATTTTCTTCCCATACAGTAAATGCTCCCACACCAAGCTTAGCTTGTTCAATGGCATTTTAATTCTGTCACCTGCATTCTCAAAACTCAACTTTTTTCTGACAGCTGCATTTGCTTTGTTTTGAGGGAATTTGGGCAGTGACATCCTTTGACAGTTTGAATTTTGTGATACAGTACTGCAATTGGTCAAAACAATATAGTCTAAAACATCAAAATATCATTCAGAGAGTGATAAACTGCCATTCTAAAATTCTGCCGCTGTGACACTTTTCGCAGTGTCATTTTTTTGCCAATGTGTGATCATTCTACTTTAAATAAAAGGTGTGTGATATGTGCGGCATTCTGCCACTCCCTGCTAGCAGTGCCACACTGCTCATGTGTGTCCTAGGCTTAACAGTGCATATATATGAATACAAGTCAACAACTGTATTGCTCCTTACAAAAAACACTTAAAAAGGCAATACATTACATATACTGTGAACATAGGAACTTAACTGCAAGTCAAATTTCCTAATCTAAATATATATTCTTTTAGACACAAACATAGGCCTACAACACATTTTAAATGTAAACCTGAATGATTGACTGTTTTAAGCTAAGTGCAAAAACTATAACAAATATTCACAATTGCAAAAAAATGTCACATTGCATACTACACCCAGAGCGCTGCAAAATGCATGATAACATATCTCTCAACAGTCTGTGCAATATAATGTTCCTGATAACGTGAGTTAGCACAGACCATTAAAACCACCCAACAAGCTAGCGCTTGTATAAGTTGTTTCTTTACTTTCCCCAAAAAGAGATCACAAGGTTAGCCATCTCATTTGCCATGTGGTTGCAATTACTCCTATCACAGTAATTTACTTGCAGTAGCACACTCCATTAATAATATTTCTCTTGAGCTACAAAAAACTGAAGTAGCTCTGTAATGACTTCCAGGTCAGCGGCTGCAATGCACCAATAAATTTGCCATAATTAACCATTGCTTCAATATACTATAATGCAGGCCCGATTCTGTGTTGATTTGGGTATTTTACAATGTATTGAACCAATCCTTGTAGATCTACAATGTATGAGTTTTGTGACACTGGGAATCAGCATCACAGCTTCAAAAACACTCTGAAAGCATCAGAAAGCAACCTAGCCGTGTGGAATTACTTTGTGTTAACTGGAACAGTCTTTTACACACGTACCAGAATTTAGTGAATTAAAAACAAAAAGGGGCTCAACAAGGAACAGGAAAGGCCAAAAAAAAAACAGAATTACAATCATTCCACACAGGAATGTAAAATGGACCCTTTGTTTCCCCCTGAAACCAACTTAAGAATTACCATGTGCAATCAATAAGATGACTCTGAAGACACCAATACCATGTATAGGACTGAAGGAATTTCTGCTCTGTGGAACACTGGATACCTTTCACAAGAATGCTTTTAACTAAAACAAATTCACTTCAAAATAGACTGGTTTAATCGGAATTTTAGTTATGTTGTATATTCCCCTTCCAAAATTGTTTACCAGAAAGCCCTGCTACAGTATATCTGCATGAGGGCTAGACACTAATAGTCTTTCCTGCTCGTATACTGCGTGCAGATGGAAGGAAATCATTGATCTGCTTACACACCAGACTTATCAATAAAACCTCACTCTACTTCACATGTGGCAAATCACTCATCTCCTTGTTACCCTGTAAAAATGGTCTACACTCTAAAACTATCAAAATGGGCTTTTTATCTGACAATCATTTATTGTTTTCAAATATTTTCATATGCTTGGCATTTGGATCCCATATGTACTGTTCATCTTCAGCATCATATTTGATTTTCCAAGTTGTGGGTCATAAAAAAGGAACTCTGAACGTCCTGTCCTAACAATCAGCCTTCAGTGTTCAAGCAATTATGATTTATTTTCAGTTTGTAAATGTAAAACAATGTACATTAATTACGCATAGCTCCAACCTGGAACATCACGACTATACTAAAAGTACAGAGTCTAATTTAACACAAATGGTGGAGTGGGCACTTGGTGCTGTGAAATGGCAATAACAAGGCCTAAACTGTTTTCTGCCATTTACTGGCCAATTAACACCACCGCTGGGATCTATTTCTGCGCCCTTCAAGCAGCTGCATTTAATGAGAAAGTGTTTACATGGCCTAACTGTACTGGCTTGTGAGCCACCAGACTAAAGGAAAATAATTTCTTGTATACAGTTAATGGTTTCTATGGTGACAGAAAAAGTGAATGAAAACCCTACTTTTGCTTTTTCAGGTGTATTATGTTGCATTTTATATGGATACAAATAACCTCTTTGCCTACCGTAGTTTGATCAGGAGTTGTTTTCATCTATGCTCTGTGATTTCTACTATGACAGTTTGTTTATTTACTGTATATACTTTAGGACTCATGTTTTAGTTAAAAAAAAGCACTGCACTTAAAAATAAGAGGAGAAAACACTTTTTTTTTTTTTGGGGGGGGGGGGGGGGGGGGGGTTTAAATCTGTGCCATTGTATGGAGTCTTTTTATGGCCACATTGCTATTTTCTATGTGTCTAATGAAGAGGTGAAAGTAACTAGATTTGTTACCGGTACTGTATTATTGTTCAGTCCCGTCCTCCACCCTGTTCCCATCCAGACTAAAATATAGATCAAGTATTACCATTTTAAACGTGATAAACAAATCATCTGTATTACCATTTTAAACGTGATAAACACATAATCAAAATGATCAAACAAATAATCCATAAAATTCTTTTTATTTTTGAAAGGCACGAACACAGCCTAAACAGTGCAGTTTTGTACTTAAAAAAAAAAAAAAGGATACAGTCGCAAAACAGGGACAATTTAACAATCTTACTGTTTCTGACCAGGACAAAAATGAAGGTTGTTTCTACTCTACTTGTTTCCTCAGAATAGGAACCACAGTACCAGCTAAACGTTTACTTCCGAGTGGTGTTACCTCATGATTGTTTTTCTGTTTATATTTTTGTTTATATTTTTAGAAAGAGCAGTGTATCACAGTCTGTCATCCTAAGTCATGTGAACGGGACCTGAGGTACTGAGAGTTATTTTGCTTAAATGCAAGAAAAATTAATGCAGCCTAAACAATAGTTTTGATAAGTCGAACTATGAAATGACCTTGACAAAATGTTTAGGCTTACTTACACCTCAATTTATTTTTATAAGGTCTTCAAATGTTAGTCATTTGAGTCCACAAAAAAGGCACAATTTCAGAATCAAATGGTGTAAGATTTAGGAGGACTTACTCAAAAACCAACCCGGCTAAAAATATATGTTACAGGGATTTCAATATTTTAAAAACATAATAAAAACCCTGAGAAACAAGATTTTTTCTTAAATCCAAAAAAGTCATTTTCATTACATTTTAAAATGTCCATCAATAGCATTTGCAGAGACAGGCTCTCACTGATCAAAGACCAAGATAGTGGTATCCCATCAATAAGAAAACAAAAGCAACTGATGAACCTGTTGAATAACTGCCAGAACCAGTACTGAACTGCCATTACACAACAGCGATAATAATAATAATACTTAACTTTATAAAGCGCCTTTAATGACAAGTTATCACAAAGCACTGTCCACAAGAACACAAAATAAAAAATAAGAAAATTATCAAAACATTAAAATTAAATAAATAAATAAATAAATAAAAACTAATAAGTTTTAAGGCAAGATTTAAAAACGGCCAAGGATTCAGAGTCCCTAATTTCTTTGGGAAGGGCATTCCACAACCTAGGAGCATAGGAACAGAAGGGCAGATCACCCACAGTTCATAATCTGGTCCTGGGGACACATAATAGTCCAACATCAGTGGACCGCAAGTTTATGATCTTTAATGAACTAATTAATTGGCAGAGCTTTATTGGATAAATATCTAGTATTAAATAAGGATAGGCATAAACAGATTGATTCAGGAGGGGTTTGAACTGATAAAATGGGGATACTATAAGACTATTTAAGCAAGGCCCTTGAGTTTTCTTACTGATGGATTTGATCCTATAACTTCTATTGTATTTGGTAAGCCTTCTATTCATATAGATCTTCCCCAAGAGTAGCCCCAGTTATCTATAAAGCCAGTTTCTTATTGCTTACACCATCCTTTTAAACAATGCATTCCCTTTGCCAAACATAGGCAGTCAACCTGAGAGATAAAATCTGATCCCCAACACTTTTAAATGTCGTTGTAATAGATTGAATTGCTCCTTTAGAACCTCCGATCTTCTATCCTTAACATCACTGCACGACAATCATGTACTTTTTTTTAATTTTTATTATTATTATAGGTCCTTACAAGACTGTTCATTCTTTAGTCATTGTCTTTCTCTCACACACCAGGGAGACAAGTAACAGTCCTGTTAGTGGGTCTATACGGGAATGTCTACACAGCGTAGAACGGAGGCACCTATTAAAAGCACCCCACCTTGGCTTTGATTTATTTCTTGATCTTGTATCAGCTGATCTTCTAATCGGTTAGGCAGAGGTCTCTCAGCAGAATCATTGCGACTCACTCTTCTTTCTTTTTCTCATGGTCACCCAATTTGCTTCAGCTAGACCCTTTTCAAGCCCTTCTTTATCCCCTGTGTGAGTAGGACTGACCTGTTCCTCTGGCTCACAAGTTTTCACACCATGATTTTGAGAAGGGATTTATAAAACTGAATCCGGCATCACTAGAAGTCTCTCCTTCTGAGTCTAGGATCAACCAACAAGCCGCACACCAAAATGTTGATACGGTTAAGAGATGCAAGACAAATACTGTAAAACATGAAATGTTTGCAAGCAAGACATTCTAAATACTACCAGTTTTAAATATATTCTTTTATAACAGAATCTTGCTCTGTGCAGTACAGCAGCTGTTATATCGATGGCAGCAAATACACAAGCACAAGGGAGAACACTGCAGAGCCTTGCAGTCTCTGTGTAATTTGGATTGTACAGTGTATTCAACTTTAAATGCAACACTAATTCAACTTTAAATGTAACACTAATGTGCTTTTCCATTATTTCAGTTTATAGTGTATGTTATGCACTTTAAATACAATATTCAGCCATGAACATGATAACAGCCCTGATTTCACCAAAAAAAACACCACATTAAAATGATTCTTTTTGACAAGCTCTTCCCTTGAAGATCTGAATGCTCAGTTTAAAAATAAAGTTTTTTTTTTTTTTTTTTTTTTGTGTATGACTGCTGTGTGTATTATATACTTAGAGCTTTGTAGATGACAAATGCACTGTATTTATTTTGAAAGGGATTACAGTACCTGCTCATGACGAGACGCAAGATATGTAAATATAATATGAAATTTTAGACATGCAATATAACATTTAAACATGCACTCTCTAGTCTAGCGGCAACACTCCAATGTTATAAATAGATTCAGTCATCTGAATTAGGGTGTTTGGCACAAGCGATATTCCATGCCTAGGACTCTGTTTTTTGTATTAAATAAGGAGGTGCTTTTTTTTTTTTTTAAATATCAATGAAACAATCATTATCTCATTCAAGTTATGGGAGAAATAACAAAAGTGATCTTGTCTTGTCAGGCAAAATATGCACTCTTACTGGCTGAAAGATCCCAAGTAGTCTACTGTACAATGATGAATGCATGTGAAACTGTAAACTTGGTATAACTATATGCTATTTAATTAGGGTTTTGTATATCAAATTAGTCCATCAATAATACTTTACTTTATTACACATAATGCAAGTCGTAGTCCATCAAATATATACCATGACCATATCATCATATTGTATTGTGACCTTAACAGTACAAGCAAAACAGCAACATTAACTTTCTGAAAAGTTAATGTTGCTACAAAGCTAAAGTAAAAGTACATAAACAAAGGACTATGACCCATTCTAACGGCTGACATACTGTTAGACACCATTAACCTTCCGCATATCACTATGGCCATACTTGTAAAAGTGATTAATGGAGCTCTGCAATTAATATCCCATGACCATCCTTGAGATTGATAGGACTTTTCCAGTTATGGATGAAGACAAAGGGCATCATAAAACGTGTATTTATTGGTTGGAAGACCCCAGGTCTTCAGACATATGTCATTTACTATTTCATATATTCATTAAGTAAAACTATTGTGTTCAGTTCTGGTCACCTCACTATAAAAAAGATATTGCTGCTCTAAAAAGAGTGCAAAGAAGAGCGACCAGAATTATTCCGGGTTTAAAAGGCATGTCCTATGCAGACAGGCTAAAAGAATTGAATCTGTTCAGTCTTGAACAAAGAAGACTACGCGGCGACCTAATTCAAGCATTCAAAATTCTAAAATGTATTGACAATGTCGACCCAAGGGACTTTTTCAACCTGAAAAAAGAAACAAGGACCAGGGGTCACAAATGGAGATTAGACAAAGGGGCATTCAGAACAGAAAATAGGAGGCAAGTTTTTACACAGAGAATCGTGAGGGTCTGGAATCAACTCCCCAGTAATGTTGTTGAAGCTGACACCCTGGGATCCTTCAAGAATCTGCTTGATGAGATTCTGGGATCAATAAGCTACTAACAACCAAACTAGCAAGATGGGCCGAATGGCCTTTTCTCGTTTGTAAACTTTCTTATGTTCTTATGTTCTTATCTATTGTGTAATGCATCTGCAAAAGCAGCTCAGATACGGAACTGCTAAAGGGGTGGCGTTTAACAGCACTGTACAGCACGAACCGTTTTATCAGAACATTCCCCCAGCCTGCACGATTCTGCTGAACACTATTCTTAGGTCATGTAGGTAGGCAGACACCTGGCACTAGAATGCCATCCAGTTGCCCAACAGTAGATTGAGCTGGCCAGACACAGTAATTGAAACTCTCCCAGCAGTGTCTACAGATCAAAATACTCAGCAGGAAATGTAACCTATTCAATCCAATAGAGGCAAACAAAACATTATTGTACAGCCTGCATTGTCAAAGAATCAGCGCATCTCAAAGTCCCTGTCACAAAAACCACCAGCTTTCCTTCAGCTGAAATATCAGTTGTTAAATTTAGCTACACCTATAACATTATCTGTTGTATTCCTTGCTACTGCTATAGAAACACCATCCCTCTCATATCTAAAAGATAGAAAAGCATCTTTACAATCAATATATAAATAAATAAACTCATTGTGTCACAGGTCTACAGTCATTCCTAAACTGCTGTTAAGTCCTCAAGGAGCGTACACAATCAACATTATTATTTTTATTTTTTTAGTTAGACCCATTATCAAGGATAAAAAAAAGAGAGAAACATTTATATTGTATTGAGTGGGTACCTATAGCAGTTGTAGTGCTTCAGTAAAAAATGTACTGAATACTTAGTGTATAAGACTATGGTAGAATACAAAATATACGCCAACACTAATCCGTATCATTTCAATTTGCACCGCCCTCGTACTGACGCCGCAGACATATCGGCTTTATAATAGGAGGCCACCCTCGAATAAACGCCGCTATCAATAAAGAAACATTAAGGTTTTTTTTTTTTTCTCCCCTACTAAAAAAAACACACACAGTAAACAAATAAACGTGCAACACTGGCTATGTACATGTAGCCCCGAAGACGGGAACCTCAATCTAGCACATACATTGCAAGCTAATGTACACACACACATAATAAGCACATTTTATTTATAGTAGTACAGTTCAAAAAGAAAATGCAAGATAAACTACGTACAGAACAGCAGTCCTTCTGAAGTTATAGGTGGTTTTGCTGTTTTGTTTTTTAGTTCAATTGTAATTGCCGTACGTACAAATAAAAACAAATGTACTTACTATCTGTGGGAAAATTTAGTTTGTTTATCTTGCAGAGAAATTACAAACTAGCAAGTTACAGTGAGAAATAAAATAACCAATTAGGATATATTATAGTTTTTACAGAAATGAAACTGATATTCTGAGGTAAATTTTGGTGCAAAAAACATCTACGTCACACTCTTGGGTGTAACTGCCACACCAGCATTATCCAGCCCCTTAACAACCAATACACACTACTGATTCGCTGGTACCTTCCCTCCCTGACCTTCCAACTCCCACCTAATAGGCCCTCGGTAATTCTCACAGATAAATGTATGTAGTCAAAGTAGGTTAGCCACTCACGCTACCATATTACAGAAAATAAGCAACTGCGATACTTCTAAAATGCCATAAATCATGTAATAAAATATTGCAGCATTTGCAAATCGTAGTATTATTAATAAAGGCTGCCCTCTTTTAAGCACCACAGTCATTTTGATCAATTTAAAATAAACGCTGTGGTGCCAAATTGAAGTAATCCAGTAATTTTAATTTAGAAAAAACAGCACAGTCCGTCCCTCCCCCCTCCACCTCCAGCATGTTAACTAGAGGCAAATTTCTTCATCCAACATTATTATTATTATTTCTTCTTCTTCTTCTTCTTCTTCTTCTTCTTCTTCTTCTTCTTCTTCTTCTTCTCTGTAGTAGTAAGATGCGACTGTGACTGATAACCTGCTTGAAACAGTGACGGTTGATTTTTTTTTTTTTTGCCTAAGTCCGCTGCAGTTAGTTCTACTGCAATGCAAGCTTACATGCAAGCAGCATCAATTACTTGTAAATAAACAATGTGTATTTTTATTTAAATTATATAAAAAAAAAAAAAACATTATTACTGTTCTATATAACGTATTTTTAAACTACATATGAATGTTTTATTCCATTTATATGGCTTACCTGTAAAATAATAGGATTTTCAATCAAATATAAACAAGTAGCTACGGTGACGTCAACAGTAAATTATGCAAATTGGTACCATCAAAGGTTCTAAACTTCCTTTGGTAATGTTTTCTGAACCTTCGAAGGTCAAAATGTACCGTTCGTTGCAGCCCTGTTTATATGTGTAAGGAACTATTTGCTACTTTACAGAGATAAAGAACCATAACTCAAGATAGATAAACAGGTTTGCCAAACCCCACACAGCCAGCTTTTATCATCTGGAAAATAAAACTGCAGTTCAAAGATTACTATTTTGAGCTTTTATTTCTATATTGGTAGGACCAAAAGTTACTTAAAGCAAGTAAGATATAATTTACACCAAGGCAAAACAGAATCTCACAACAAATATACACTCACAGGTCTATCAGATTTAGAAAAGAGGCTCCCAATATATATCATTCGAAAAATCAAGTTCCAGAGGTTAATAATGGAATTTAAAAGTGTTACGAAGTTTGTGTGATAAGCCTGTTCAGTGACATCCATTTGGGCCAGCAATGTGTTCTAAAAACTCATTCGAATGTCAACTGTGAGAAAGGAAAAGGGTGGTGCCTCAGGCTGCTGCTCAGAGAAATATACATCAGCTTGGGGAACTCGTTCCTTGGCCCTGCTGCTCTCCCTGTACCCTGCCGAGTGCCTATTGTCTGACTAAGATTGCTGCCGGTAACAGAAGTCTTTTAAGGATACCAGCACATCTCAAAATACTGAAAAAGTACACTTTTATCTAGATTCATTCATAAATGAAAACTGTCTGACATGAAATATTGTAGGAAAAATACACTCATGACATATATATATATGTGTGTGTGTGTGTGTGTGTGTGTGTGTGTGTGTGTGTGTGTGTGTGTGTGTGTGTGTGTATATATATATATATAGAATAAAGACGATTACTCTCTCTGTTCCCAGGTAGATCATTGCAAGACAAAATACAAATACAAGGGAGTTGATTTCTGCAACTGAGCATCTGGCAGTAACTATGTTTTTTTGGCAAGTTTGATTTTGGAGGGGCAGGCTCCATGATGCTATCTGGTACTGTAGCTCTCTAAAGGTCAATCTCTGGGAGGACTTATCAGATGAGTTCTGCATTTGACGTCTAATCTGTGGACACTAAAGATTTCTTGGTACTCTATTGAAAAAGGCTGTTTAGCATCTGTGTCTCCTGGCTTAATTCCAACAAAAATACACAGTCTGCAGAAATGCCCCATGCATAGGCAGATAAAGTGTACTAGAACTAATCTTATTACTACTGATCTTACCGTATTTTATAATTGCTTGTATCTCTAATGTGATCATCTGTAATTTGATACTTTGTATTTTGATATTTTGTAACAACTGCAAGTCACCCTGGATAAGAACATCAAAGAAGAAGAAGAAGAAGAAGGTGGTCAAGTCCTAGTTCTTTCAAATATGTTAGGCACCAGTCTACAAAATTCTTGGGGAGCAATCTCTCCAAGTTCATAAAAGAATGTGATCCTTATGGGCCAGTAAACCATGGTGATAGAGCTCAGGGCCACTACCCACGAGATCCCATTCTCAATTTAATTGACTGCAATGTAATGACTCGACAGTCTAAGAGGCAACCCATTGCAACAGCTCAGCAACACCGACTCTTATTCCCTTTTGCCATTCTGAAAAAAAGATGCTGTTATTTTTAGTTCCTATCTACATTCGTTTGTTGAGTGAATGCAATAAGAATTCACTTCATGCTCTTCATGAATTTGACAATGTTTGTTTTAGCACTGATTTAATTATTTCTGCTTTTCAATAACATTAATAAACAAGTTAAATATAAAAAAGAAGAACATTACATGTATTCATTCCAATATATAGTCAGAAACAGGAAAGCACAAGCAACACAGTAAATGTATTGGGAAAATAAAGGTTTCCAGGGAGCAGCCCAAAGAGCTGTCTTATCTAATTGATGATTGGTGTATGGAGTATTGCAGTACAGACAGGCAACTTGGAAGGTACAATCTCCAATGGGTGACCTTGACTTCGATTGTGTTTGGTTAAGGCTGCAACACACCAGGCACGATGCAATTTTTCATCGGGCAACAAGATACTTTCGCAGCGACATAACCTAGGGCTCCTGATTTTCCATTCTTGGGAATGGCAAATTCTGTTTTTCAAAATGACCAATTACGTTTTTCCCATTTTTACCAATTTTTTAAGAATTAAAAACGGAATTTGAACATAAATAACATTTTTCCATTAAAAATCTATTGAATTCCTTTTAAGTCCCTGAGAGACTGTAGTTTTCAGGAAAATCTTTCTTAAAGCAGTCCATTAATAACAATATACTGTAGGTCAGTCAACAAATAAAAGTGTTTTGAAAAAACTGCTTATTGCTGTCATTACAATATACTGACTAGTCGAAAACTAGGGGCATTACAAAAATATACACTTTTCATAAAATTACAAATTCAATACAATGTTCAGGACACTTCTCTCCCATTTGTAATTTCATCTTCAACAAGGCAGACTGGTCTATGTTGTACTTGCTGTAAAACGGCTTGCATGTGTTTCTCATATACCCTGGACAGACAGAGCTGCCTTAGTTAGAGCAGGGCTCTTCAACTAGTTTTTTACATTTAAGGGGGCCAGATTGGAAAAGAGTTAGAAGTAGGCGGGCCAGAGTTGTTTACTCTGCACATTTTTAAGCAATAATAAATACTACATAACAATGTTTATTTACTGAACAAGACTTACACATTTTACCATATGAATAGTACTTTATTATAAAATGGCTTGGATAAATTAAGTGCTGTGATTGGCTGAACAAGATCACATGACCAGTGATAATTGTCTTACCACGCACTAAAGCTGTTCTCCGATTGGCTAATTCCCTAGTTGTCGCACGACAAATCGCAAAAATAGGATTCAATTCTATTTACAGGCAGTCCTCGCACTTACGACGCAATTGGCTCCTGAAAGTCGCGTTGTAAGTTGAAACATCTTAAGTCGAAGCACATTTTCCCATAGGAACAATGTTATAAATCGGGGTTATGTTACGTTTTACAAAAATGACCCATTATATTGTACACATGCAAATATTTATTTTACTCTTTACACTTAGCCCGGTGATAACGAGCATATTACTCAGGCAAAA